>NC_091590.1:16613047-16620600 GCF_042767895.1 Penaeus vannamei | reverse complement strand
AAAGGGAGGGGGGGGCACCCCTTCAGGTGTGCGTGTTCTCCATCATTAGTCAAGGTTACTGATTTCCCATAATCGATTACGGTAATTACTTCCGGAAGTCATTAGGTCACTTCCTGTTATGACACATTAGGTACATAGGGGGGGACCCATGGGGGTGAGGCTATTCTGTCCCTATCATCACTACTAAGGATAATAATAGTAATAATGATGATAATAATAAGGATACCGATAGAGATAGTAATAATAATAATGATAACAACAACAACAATAATAATAATGTTAGTAATAATAATAATGGAAAAAATTATAATGACAATAATGATAAAGATGGTAATGACAATTCTAGTATTAATGATAATAACAACGATGATAGTAACAGTAATGATAGTAACAATACTAATGTTAATAATGATAGTGATAAGGAGTGATACTAAAAGTGATAAAAATAACGATCGTAATAAAAATGATAATGATGGTAAATAGTAAGAGTAATAATGATGATGAGAATAATAATGATAATAATGATCATAATGATAATAATGATAATAATAAAAATAAAGATAATAATTGTGGTAATGACAATTGTGATAATAATGATAATGACGATAACTACTTATAAGTGATGATAACAGTAATGATAAAAGAATAATGATGAAGATAAAGATAAAATGTGAAGGAAAGCAATATCAACGAAAATCATGATGATGATAATAATAATGATGATGGTGATTAAGATAATAGGTATTTTAATTATGATAGTCATGACAAGGACAATGATAATAATTTTAATGGCAATTATATTAGTCATAATGATATTGATAATGATAATAATAATAACCATAATGGTAATAGTTATGACGATAATGATAGTGATAATGATGATAATGATAATGATAATAATAGTAATAATGATAGTGATAATGATAATTATGATTACATAGATAACAATAATGACAATATTAATGAAAATTATGATAATCAGAATGATGAAGTGAATGATGATGATAATAACATCAATAATAATGATAATAATGATAATAGTAATATTAATCATGGTAGTTATCATGATGATTATGATAATGACGATAGTACAATAAAGAAAAAGTATTGGTAATAAGAAGAAATATAATAATGATAACGATTATACTAACAATGATGATAATGACAATATTGATGATAGCGGTAATAATAACGAATATAGAAATAAAAGTAATAAGAACAATAATGTTTAATAATAATAATAGTTATGATAATGATAATAATGATAAGATGTTAACAATGATGCTGATAATGATGATAATAATAATGATAATGATAATGATGATAATAATAGCGATGATAATAATAATAATAATAATGATAATAAATATGATGACAAGAGGGATAATAATAATGATATTAATAATAATAGTAATAATGATAATAGTAACAACAGTAACAGATGTAGTGATAGTGATGATGATAAGATAGATAATAACAACAATGATATTACTTATGATGATAAGAACAATAATGAAAAAGTAATAGTAATAACAATAACACAAATAACAACAATAATAATGATAATATAAAAATTTACAATAATGAAAATAAGGATAATCATGATCATAATAATAATTATTATGTTGATAATAACAATATTGACAATAATATCGGTGATAAAAATGCTGATAATAATAATCATAATGGCAAAACTAATACTAATGATAATAATGATGATGATGATAATAATGATAGAAATAATAACTAGAAGAACTCAGAGAGCGCATACCTCCGCTAAGGCAACAGGGTCACTGATGCAATTGAAATATTCAGACTTGAAGAATTACATCAAAATCACCTCAAGTATACTGCTGACGTCCGTAAACATAGTCTCCTTAGCGAAGTTAATAAAGGTAATAATAATGATAACAGTTAACCCCATTGCGAAGGGAATAGCAACCATTTAAAAAAAAATCCTGGACCCGGATCGTGGTCTGGATTAATACCAACTTAATCTAAGGCGTCTAAGTTGGGCTAAGACAAACCTCTAGTAAAAAATGATAAAGATCCGTTTATAACGTTTTGAGTCAACCTGCTAACCATCGAACAAACGAACAAACAAACGAACTAACCAATGCTGCCAAAATCATAGCCTCCTCCGAGGTATTAACAGTAATAATAATAATAATAATAATAATAACAACAACAATAATAAGAGTAATTATGACAACAACAACACTAGCAGTAATGATCATAACAATAAAGATAATAATGATAATAATAATTATAATGATAATGATAATAATAAATATAATGATAATGATAATAACGATAATGATGATAATGTTAATAACAAGAATTATTGAGGTAATAATGATAATAATGATAGTAATAATAATGACTATAATCGTAATACTGATAGTGATAAAAACACTAATAATGATAATAATAATAACAATAGTAATGAAATTTATAATGTTAATGATGATGTTAATAGTAATTGAAATGATGACAATAATGATAATAATGATGATAATAATAATAGTAATGAATATAATCATAACGATGACAATTATAACATGAGTAACAAGAACGACAAAGATGATGATAACAATAACAATAATGAAAAATTAAAGAATGATAATGTATACGGAAAATACACACTGAGAGTGGTCAAATAGTAACGTGTTCATTGGAAGTATGACTCTTGCATTGAACTTCTTACTGAGGCCCTTGCACCACCGTCGTAACATTAGTGATGTGCGATGCAATGATATGCAAGAATTCGTTAAACGCTAGATTCTTATCAAGATTTATAACATTGTTTAAACATGATATAACTGCCCTTGCTTTTGCAATTAGGTGTTAATTTTAGGAACTGTTGGGATTAACAGAAGATAAAAGATGGAAGGGATAACACGAAAATATAATATGGGACATTATTATTTTTTCGCAGTGATATTAAGTATGTGTAACTATTTACCTTTCTCTCTGTCTGTCTGTCTGTCTGTGTGTATGCCTCTCTCTCTCTCTCTCTCTCTCTCTCTCTCTCTCTCTCTCTCTCTCTCTCTCTCTCCCTCTCCCTCTCTTTCTCTCTCTCTCTCTCGCTCTCGCGCTCTCGCTCTCTCTCTCTCTCTCTCTCTCTCTCTCTCTCTCTCTCTCTCTCTCTCTCTCTCTCTCTCTCTCTCTCTCTCTATCTATCTATCTATCTCTATCTCTGTCTGTCTTTCTCTCTCGCTCTCTCTCTCTCTTTCTCTCTCTTGCTGTGAATAAGTCACATATCAAAATACAAGCAGAGAAGAGAAGGAAAGAAAACGAAGAAGGAGGATAAAGAGGAGGAGGAGGAGAAGAAGAAGAAGAAGAAGGAGAAGAAAGAGAATGAGAAGAATATTGATAAAAATAATCAGAAAGATAAACTCCCCCCCCTCCCCCCCAAAAAAAAAAACAGCATAAAAGTAAGTAGCAGTAGAAGAATAAAAAGGGGTGAAGAAGCAGAAGAAAAAGAAGGAAAAAGTAAAAAAAAAAAAAAAAAAAAACACCAATTAAACAATCCGAGACCTAGAGATAAGAAGAAGCAGAAGAACAAAAAGAAAAAAAAAGAAAAAAAGAATAAAGAGGAAGCAGAAGAAGAAGAAGAAAGAAGACCCTCACCCAAATAAAAAGCATTCGAAGAATAAAAAAGTAGCAGAAGAAAAGAGAGAGAGAGACAGAGACAGAGAGAGAGAGACAAATAGAACAAGCAGAACATAAAATAAAGAAGAAGAAGAAGAAGAAGAAGAAGAAGCAGAGCCCTCCCCCCTCCCCTCAATAAAAAGCATTAGAAGAATCACAAAGTAGCAGAAGAAGAGAACAGAACAAGCAGAATAAAAAAGAAAGAAGAAGAAGAAGAAGAAGAAAACAGAATAAGCAGAACAAAAAAGAAAGAAGAAGAAGAAGAAAACAGAACAAGCAGAACAAAAAAGAAGAAAGAAGAAGAAAACAGAACAAGCAGAAGAAAAAAGAAAGAAAGAAGAAGAAAACAGAACAAGCAGAAGAAAAAAGAAAGAAGAAGTAGAAAACAGAACAAGCAGAACAAAAAAGAAAGAAGAAGAAGAAGAAAACAGAACAAGCTGATAAAAGAATAAGAAAGAAGAAGAAGAAGAAAACAGAACAAGTAGAACAAAAAAAGAAAAAGAATAAAACAAAACACGCAAAACAAAAAAGGAGAATGAACAACAACAACAAGAAAACTGATCAAGCAGAACAAAGAAGAAGAAGAAAACAGAACAAGCAGAACAAAAAAGAAGAAAGAAGAAAAAGAAGAAGAAAAGCGCCACCACCCAAGAAAACGAAGCCCCGGAGGCAAAGAGAAAATCGATCCCCTTGACTCCGTCGTGCAATCGAACGCCTCGCCAGGGCCAAAATCCGCGCCTTTATTGATCCGGGAGAACTTTCGCCGAAGGTCTGCTGAAGTTTTCCTTTCGAAGTAAGTAGGGGAAGTTTGGAATGCATCTCGAGGTCCCTGATACGCGAAGAGAGGGAGAGAGAGAAAGAGAGAAAGAGGGAGAGAGAGAGGGAGAGAGAGGGAGAGAAGGACATAGAGAGAGAGAGAATTTCCTTCTGATTTTCTATTTTCATTATTACAAGATATGTTTTTCTTCTTTCAGATTTCATATATTATGAAATATACGCATTTTTTTTCTTTCAATTTCCAGTCTTCTTTCACCCCAGGTCATAGGTCGGGGATCATATGGTAAGCTCATGGTTGAATATAAGTATGAAAATGCAGACATTCATTTCAGTCTCATTTAATGCATTATTCGCTGTTCATAAACGAGTTCAACTGGTCTCTCTCATATGTCTTTTTTAAGCATGATACATTCTATACTCATTACTTCTGATATATATATCTCTTTTATATTGTATCATATATCCATTACTTACTTATGATCATATATTTTCTAAGTGAATATATAGATCGAACTGTATTGACTGTTATCCTGAAATATAATGCATTTCATGTTAGGCAATTCATCTGAAAGTTTACCGTGTTACGAAATCTTCAACGCAAATTTATTCTATGAAAAGCCAGTATTAACTCGTTATTCACTTATCCTACTCTCTGTCAGAAGTATCATCGGAAAAGATAAAAGTTCAGATCGTGTTTTTTTCTTCATAAAGTATAGTCTCTAACTGATTATTCACATTGACAAACGTGTCAGTTAAATGGGAAGGGAGCATTTCCGTGTGTACAAATTAATGCTCTCACATACACGCATAAGCAAACAAACACACAGACACACACACAAATATATATATATATATATATATATATATATATATATATATATATATATATATATATATATATATATATATATATATATATATATATTTATATATATATATATAAATATATATATTTACATATATATATATATATATATGTATATATATAATATATATATAGATATATAGAAGATAGATAGATATGAATAGATAGATAGACACCAAATAAAGGAACCACACAAAAAAAGAGAGAGACAAGAGAAAGAAACCCAACATAAACAGCAAGCGCTCCGAAAGAACTAAAGTCCTAACCGTCCGCCTGGATCCCCGTTGCCCACCCAAGGCCTCGTGGCGCAATGGTAGCGCGTCTGACTCCAGATCAGAAGGCTGGGTGTTCGAGTCACTCCGGGGTCAAACTACAGAAGTTTTACTAGACTACTGAAAACTAAAATCAAAATCACAAATTAGATCTATTCAAATAATGATTATGGTTATGATAATAATAATAATAAGGATAATAATAATAATAATAATAATGAAAATGAAATTAATGATAATAACTGAGAAAAATGATGAAATCAATGATAATGATATCGATGATAACAATAATGATAATAATGGCAATAGTAATAATGATATTATTAAAACATCTAGGTTTAAATCTTGCCATCATGTAACGTGAAAATAAAGATGCGAATAAAAAGCAGAAACAAACAAGAAATAAGAAAAATGCTGAACAAGATATAACAAAACGTCTCGAAGATACATCGCGCATCATGCTTAACTATTGCCATGATACATTAAAAAAAATTAATAACACATACACAAGATAGTGTAGATAAGTGGTTGCACAGATATGTAACGATAACATGAGTCATATCTTTCATATTGTTTCGTTCAGCAACTTATGAGATTCGACGAAAAAGCTCAGAATTAAATCTACGGGAATTGTCGCTCCGTTTCGCGCCTAATCACCATGAACAGCAACCTGCAGCACCTACCTTTCCGAGCGTCTTGACAAATTGCTTTTATTATTTCAATCTTTTTCACTTCATTTTTATGATTTTATTGACATTGGTAAGTGGATAATTTGCAATAGGGTCAATAGAAGCTGCAACAGATCAAAGGCATACTGTTGCAATTTAATGTCAGCTAAGCTAGATTTTTGAGTTGAGTTTTGAGAAATCTTTCTTTATATCTAACTTTTTGTCTTTTTTTCTCCTCTCTCTCTCTCTCCTTTTCTTATCCTCTCTCAATCTCTCTCTGTTTCTCCCTCCCTCTCTCTCTCTCTCTCTCATTCCCTCCCTCCCTCTTTCTCCCCCTCTCTCTCTCTTATATCCTCCCTCCCTCCCTCTCTCTCTTTCTATCTATCTATCTGTCTAGCCATCTATCTATTTATATATATTGTACACACACACAAACAAACACAAATTGTATAAGAGGTTCTAAACCTCCTATATGGATTGAATGGTTACTGGTGGGCAGCAGTGATAAACTGATGTGGCTGTACACTTTTATTTAAGAACACTAATATGAAAGGAACACGATACGACTCTTGGTGCTGTGCCCGGCCTACACGCCAACGAGGCGGTGCGGCCGGCGACGGGTAGTAAGCGAGTGAGCTTGACTGAGACCCGCCTGGTGGCGGGTAGGCTCACCTAGGGTGTGAGGGAGAGGTCAAAATGGACTAAAATGTAAAGAAGAGGGGAGGGAAGGAAGAGTGGGGATAGGAGAAGGATAAGGAGGAGGAAAAGAATTTCAGGAGAAGGAGCCGGGGCTTCACCCAGCCTGCGGGGTAAACTTGGGGTAATAGTTGGAGTGGGTTTTTTGAAAGAGGAAAAGGATCGAGGGGCTCAGCGCCATCGGCAGACTCGCGTGTTCACCGCGCGGCCGCACCCCGCGGGATCGTGTGGCGAGGCAAGGTCGCGACTCGTGGCGCGGGGAATACCCCACGACCTTGAGCGCGGCTCGCCTCGCCACAATTTTCCCACGGGGCGCGGAGCCTCGCTATGGCGACCACGGAGCCTCTCGGCTAACTGAGGGGGAGGGGAGAGAAGTTAGCAGGTTTTTGGCGCCATCTGCGGTATGCTCGGAGCCACGGCCTCTCGACCGTGGCTCCAGAGCTGTCCCTCGGCTAACCATCACCGCTGAAGCAGGATGAAGCTCGAGTGAGGCCACACAGAGGCTGGCCACTCCCGCCCGGGTCGAGAGGAGATTTCTCTCCCTCGGCCGCAGGTCTTCCGGAGGGGCGCGGCTCGGGCGGCCTCACCACGATTTGGTTAACTCCACTGGCCGTGACGCTT
>NC_091590.1:16572311-16592311 GCF_042767895.1 Penaeus vannamei | reverse complement strand
AACTGTAATTAGGAAACATAAATGATAAGATCGTCAATATTGATCACAAAAACTCTAATGAAATGATAACAAATGATTATATCGACAATGGTAATGATAATGAAAAAAATTATATTGACTAATGTTAACACTAAATACAACATTAACAATCGCAAAATCACAAATAAAACGATGCTGGTGATAACTGCACCAGTATTGTTCCTGAAAGAAAGAATCCCGCGGTTCTTCCCCTTACAACCTCTTGGCATTATATATAATGCTAAAAGGTTGTCGCTTGGCTGTCATTTCCCATTACAAGAACGAAACGAGTGCACAAGACAATTACGAGACTCTGCGACAACAATTAACGAGTTCAAGGTATGAGCCCAATGGCATAGGGTCCGATGCCCTTTCGGCTGACGCAAATGCCCACCAAGGGTTGCTACCTTAGTGGGAAATTCCTTCCCAATGTTTCCCTTATTTAGCACCGTCTGGGTACTGGCTGGGCGTTCGTTAGGATTGGGGAAAGAAGAAGGGCTAGGTCCGCCTACAGGATTTATATACAAGGAAAAACAGCTGTCCAAATGTCCAGATTAATGTACATAATTATCTCGGCTAAACTAGTAGCGGAAGATATGAAACAATTTACACTGAATAGGTGAACGGGGGCTCAGGGGTGACTCAAAAGGGTCTATTGCTAATGATCTAAGAATAATTCATGTAAGTGCCTTACTCTTTGGCATCATTTTGGTGAATCTAATCAACAACTGAATTGGATATGATTAATAGTTTGAGTTTAAACTCTTATGCAACCTTCTAAAACATCTATTTCTTTCCCTTTGTGTAATTTTCTTTTGTCTTTTTTCTCCTATGCACTCATGCTGTCCCTCTCCTTTATCCATTCAGTTATTCATTATATCTCTACATTTCTTGGTTTTCTCTAATTCATTTATTCTCGTTCTTTAATTCACTCATCTTCAGATTTTCCTTTTTCTGTTACTCACTTATTCACTCTCTCTATATATATATCCTCCCTTTCCATTTCTCGTTCATTCATTCCCTGTCCTCCCCTCTTCCTAACTGTCTAAAGCGAACACAAGCACCGCTGGCGGATGTCCTCGCAGGATCAATTAAATGTCCAGGTTCAGTGCAAAAGGATTCTGCGCAAAACTTGTTCTCATACACGTCTAGTTCGCTTGCTGTAATGACAATGAAAATAATGACAGAAATAACAGTGATAGTAATGATAACAATAATAATGATACTATTAATGATAATGATAACGATAACAATAATAATGATGATAATAATAATGGTAATAATGATAAAAATGAAATTATAATGATAATAATTATGATAACAGTACAAGTAATAATAATAACAATAACACTGATAATAATAATAACAACAATAATTATAATGATAACAATTGTCAGTATTATCATAACAATAATGATGATAACTATAATAATGACAATAACAAAAATAATAACAATAATAATGATAACAACAATAAAAATGATGGTGAAAATAACAGTAGTAATAACAATAATGATAATAATGATAATGATAATGATAAAAATCTAAATGATGATAATTATCATCATAATAATAATAACAACAATTATAAGAAAATGATAATGATAGCAATAATAATAGTAATGAGGATAAGAATTATTGAAGTAATGATTATAATACTAGTAGAAATGCTAATGATGACAATAATGATAATTATGATAAGTACGATAATACGGTACTGAGAATAATATTGGTGATAATGATAGTAATAATGATAAAAATAATAATGAGAATGATGATATTAACAACGATAATGATAATGATAATAATAGTAATAAGAATAATAATGATAATTGAAACAATGATAACAGTAACAATGATAATGATAAAAAGGATAATATATACAATGATAACACCCATGAAATAACAGTAATGATAATATTAATGATAATGATAATAATGATAAAGTTAGTATTAATAATGAGGATAATAATAATGATGTTGATAAAGATAATAATGTTAATGGTAGTAATATCTAGAATAATGATAATAATAACGATAACAATAATGATGAAGAAAATAATAATAATAATAAATATCTTAATAATTATAATTCTAATGATGATAAAGATGATGGTAATGCTGATAAAAAGGACTACAATGATAATGAAAAAAAAGATGCTAATAACGAAAATGATGATGTTTATATCAAAACAATAATAAAAACATCATAATTATAACAATGATAATGATAGCAATAAAAGAAATAGTGAAATTAATAATAGCAGTAATAACAACACTGATAATGATGATGATAATAAAGACAATAACAATGATAACAATAATAATGACAATAATAATGATAACGATAATAATAATAGATAGACTGATAATGATAATAAAAACGATAAAAATATGATAATATTTAAATTATAATGATAATAATGATAACAGTAATGATAATGATAATAATGAAAGTAATAATAATTACAATAGTACTCATGATAATAACAACAATGATAATAATGATAATGATAATATCAATAATAACAGCATTGATATTACTACACCCACTAATAAATAGAAATGAATACAATAATGATGATAATAGTAATAATGAAAATGACAATATTGATAACTTCAACAATAACGATTATGTTAATAGCAATAATGACGATGATAATAATAAAGGTAATTTTAGCTATAATGATAATAGTAAGGCCAAACATTTATGATAATGGTGATTGCATGGATAATGATAATGATAAAATAAGCAATGGTGATAAAAATTATACAAATTAAAGAATAATAGATCTAAGTTAAAAGTATTTGTTATCACCGTTATCATTTACCAATAACAGAATAATAACTTGCATAAAGAAATTAGAATAATTACGGCAAGAAGTAAAAAGGGAAAAGCAGCCAGGCGCAGCTCCTGAATGGAACAGTCTGAGGAGAAAAGCAAACACAAAATACTCAACATGAATTAGCAGTCTTTGAGCATATAATCAATGTAATAATGAGATAACTTATCATATTTTCGCATGGAAAGCAGGAACCCGCGCGTGTATATAAAGCGGACGAGCGCGAATCCAGCCAGTCTCGGACCAGCTTCCCTGTGCATCATGAACACTCGCAGTTGCCTCGTGGTGAGTAGTCGCTCGAGGATCGCCTCGTGCTTGGCTGGGGCAAGCGGCCGACTGGAAGGGCTTTCCCATGCGTTCCTTTGCTTGCAGGTGCTGGCTGGCGTGGTGGCCATGGCGGCAGCGCAAGGCTACGGTGGTGGAGGCGGTAGCGGTGGCGGCGGCGGCGGCGGTGGGCGGTTCATCCCCATCGTGAAGGACGACCACACGCAGAACGCCTACGGCGAGAACACTTTCGAGTTCGAGGCCGCCAACGGCATCGTCCGCTACGAGTCCGGAAAGGAAAACAACGGACACGTGCAGGAGGGAGGCTGGAGGTGAGTCACGTGGTTCTCGGCCTCAGGCCGGAGCCTCGCCCCTCATTGCATGTGCCTCATGTTGTCCCAACATACTCTTAACTTTTCTCCTTACAACACATGATCATACTCCTCCACGCACAGGTACCAGGCGCCGGAGGGCATTCCTGTGGAAATCACCTTCGTGGCCGACCAGGGTGGCTACCAGCCCCAGGGGGACCTCCTCCCCGTGGCCCCGCCTCTTCTCTACCAGAGGACGCAGTCCTTCGGAGGAGCAGCAGGAGGCGGAGGAGGAGGAGGATATGCGTGAATCCGAGAAACCTACTTAGTGATTTCTTTGCTCTTCAACCCCTTCACAGTCATCCTGAGGAGCTGGTCTCGCTGATTTTGTCGTTCATTGCTATTCACTATGTTGTTTATTAATGCATATCATATTTCCCAATTGATTAATTTAGCGAAATAAATTTTATTTACATATGCTTCTTTGTTTTCACGCGTTCATGCATTTGGGTGAGTTCAATGTCTTCCTCTCTCTGCTGGTGTATGTGTGCAGAAATCGTTGTATGCTAGATTACGTATGTATGTATAGTACATGTATGAATGTAAGCCCTCTTTTATGTATGTATGTGTATGTTTGCGCTGTAATTATTTGTTTAAGTATTGTGTTTGCAACAATCAGTGAACTTAGGTATATCTATGCCTATTTGTCTATCTGTGGTGGCAATCACTTCTGTGTAAAGCTCTGTTAATAGTCAATATGCAAGATTTTTTGTTCAGTATTTTGATTGTAAAGAAAATGCACGTCCACACATATATGTGTATATATCAATTATGAACCGTGTATACGGGTATGTTAGCCTCCCTTAGTACCAAACACATTTGATATAGATGGAAATGTTGAGACATGTGCTACTATATAATTTTCTATCCCATTTTCGTAAATTTACGCTTATAGTATTTTCCTTGCCAAATGAAGGAGCAAAGCAATGTAAAAAAAACATCCTTTCATAATCTAAGACCAAAATGCCACTGTCAAAAAAAAAAAAAAAAAAAAGACCATTGCACTTGCCTTGTGTATGCTTTGCACGATTGTCAATATCCTATACTCTGATGCGCGGGCTTCCCCCTAGACTCTGATCCGGCGATCATTTGAAACATATGTTTTATATTTATATATGGCTGCAACAGTCAATCATGCAATGAAGTGTTCCTCATGGCGAGGAGCTTATTTTTACTGCTGGAATCAGCTCTCAAGCGATGGGAACCAACAGACATCTTGTAGCCAGCTTGATCTCAACCGAATACGGCGTTAAAGTCACCCAGAACAAAGCGAATATCGATGATGACATCTGTCTGCCACAGATGCGAGTTTGGCTGAAAACGCCTCTTCCATTGAATTTATATACATCGATAAGAGCGAATGCAGCAACGAGAGACATGAAGCAAAGTGAGTGCATCGCTATGGCCCAACCAGCAATTGGTGTAAAAACGAATCACTACCTCAAGGGCCTCCTGTTTCTCCGAAATCCGCATTTTAGCCAAAGACCGCAAGGTATCCATTTCTCCTGGGTGGCCACGAGGAGGCACTTTGGGCCTCTCAAAAGTAGAGATGCCATGTGCCAGCATGAGAGACTTTCGCGGAAGTGCTCCCTTTTCCTCCCCACCAGCCAAGTTAGTACATACTTATTGAATAACAGTGCTGATGATTATGACCACCCTCTCCCTCATTGTCATACTATGGCAATGGATTTGGTATCCGCCATAGACTGGTGTCAATCATCTCTTTAAAGAGCTTTTGGGTGTGGGTGTGAGTGCCCACAGGTATGGCTGGTGTGCTGGAGACCGCCGTCTAAAGCCTGGGTAGGACTTGTTGCTGCTTGCTGTGTCTTGCTCGGCTGGAGGATCGTGAGTGCTGAACTCGGCCCTAAAGACTAAAGTGTGTAAAGAAGAGGGGGGGAAGGAAGAGTGGGGATAGGAGGAGGAAAGGAATTTTAGGAGAAGAAGAAGGAGCCGGGGCTTCACCCAGCCTGCGGGATAAGCTTGAGGTAATAGTTGGAGTAGGTTTGTTGAAAGGGGAAAAGGGTTGAGGGGCCGAGCGCCAACGGCAGACTCGCATGTTCGCCGCGCGGTCACACCCGCGCGGGTCCGTGTGGCGAGGGGAATACACCGCGACCTTGGGTGTGGGTGTGAGTGCCCACAGGTATGGCTGGTGTGCTAGAGATCGCCGGGGAGAGCCGGGGCGGCTCACCCGTCGGCTAAGGCCTGGGTAGGCCTTGTTGCTGCTTGCTGTGTCTTGCTCGGCTGGAGGATCGTGAGTGCTGAACTCGGCCCTAAAGACTAAAGTGTGTAAAGAAGAGGGGGGAAGGAAGAGTGGGGATAGGAGAAGGATAAGGAGGAGGAAAAGAATTTTAGGAGAAGAAGAAGGAGCCGGGGCTTCACCCAGCCTGCGGGGTAAGCTTAAGGTAATAGTTGGAGTAGGTTTGTTGAAAGGGGAAAAGGGTTGAGGGGCCCAGCGCCATCGGCAGACTCGCGTGTTCGCCGCGCGGCCACACCCGCGCGGGTCCGTGTGGCGAGGCGCGGCCGCTACTCGTGGCGCGGGGAATACCCCGCGACCTTGAGCGCGGCTCGCCCCGCCACAACGTTCCCACGGGGCGTGGAGCCTCGCTGTGGCGAACACGGAGCCTCTCAGCTAACTGAGGGGGCCGTGACGCTTCTTTCCTCGGCTCGCACAAACCCTTACGCTAAATGGTTTGTGGTACTGGCACGAATACTAGCAGCAAGCTCCATGTGTCGGAAACCGAAACCAGTCGGATGTCAGGGTAAGGATAAGGATGAGGGTCAACGCTATGGCAAGGATATGGTATGAGTGAGGGTGAGGGGTGAGGTGGCGGTCACAAGCATCAGGAGACGAGGTGAAGGTATTTAAAAACGGGGATAAGAGAGGGCAATACCTGGGGGAGATTACTTTATTAAAGAGATTAAAAAGGTACAGGACCACAAAAACCAAAACAACAAGTGAACAAACAGAAAGAGAACACGAGAACAACTGAACAAAAACGAGTGGATAGGGGAAGGGGAAATTCGAAAGGAATGAGAAGGTGGCTTCAAAGTGATGCGGCAAAACCCGAAAACTGCATCATTCCCTGTCCCGTGCCAAAGAAAGAGATCATGGCCTAAACCTGATCTCCAGCCGGAACGAAGGATGGAGGGTGAGTCCATCCAGCCAGTGGTGAGTCAAGCACGGAGTTTGTTGGTCTGTCTACAGGCCAAGCTACCCCAAATGATGTTAAGGAGGAAGCGAGAGGCTTCCTCGCGGAGTTCAGACGTGTAATAGATCAGTCACGACCCACTACAGGGAACCGTCTGAGTGCTTCATTCAATCAGAACAAGCTGGAGTTTGTGTTTGTTAGTGTTTGCTGTTGGTGAGAGTAGAGTGTTTGTGTGTGAAGGAGAGAGTTTTTGTTTTGTTTAGATGCAGCTCGTGCGTGGGATTGCGCGTCTAGATCGACCTAGCCAACACGGGGTCCTCCACCGAGATGGAAGAACCCGTGCCGGCTCGGTCGGTCATCAGTTAGTTACTCAAGGTACACCCATTCTACCTGGGTTTACCTTGCGTGGCGTAACCTGATCCTTGTAGCGGCTCCGCGATCGATGCGCGATCGACGGCTCCTCGAGGTCAGGCAGGGAGTCCTGTAAACCGGCGCGGAAGTCCTGGGAATCGACGGACCAATTCCCGATGCTCCCGCGCTGTCTCAGGGGTCACCTGGCAGGGAGCATGGCTCCAGCCAGGGGTCCGAGAGCCCAAGCCCGGCTTCGAGAACGCTCTCGACATCGATGTCGGAATCGCTACTGTCGTCGTCAAGAATGGTGTCATCCAATCTACGACGACGAGCTTGAGGGACAAGAGGATCCTTTTTGTCTTTCTTGGCCTGCGTGGATGGTGGTGTGGTTTGTTTGTGTTTGTGATCAGTGGTATTTGTAGAATGGCGTGCCTGTGCTGCTTTTTTTTTATGTCTTCGTTGTGGCTGAGGTTGCAAAACGAGGTGTCGGTGTTGTGAGGAAGAATGAAGCTCTGGGTGAGTGTCTGTCACCTCATTTCCTGTGGTTTCTGTGCTTGTTGTGGCGTACTCAGGGATGTACAGGTTGTCGTCTTCAAAGATTTCCTCAGGGACAACAATGCTGGGGAAGCCGTTTCTTTGGAGCATAATAGGGACAATGTTTGCGAATCTTTTTGCGTTGTATTTGGCAACGATGAGACTTACGTGTAATATGGCCTGGATTTTTGGGTTTGTGTTCGGTGTGAGGGTGCTTGTTTGGGGTTGTGTGGGTAGAGTTGTCCGAGAGGAAGTCGTGGGTCGTCTGGGTGTGCTGGTCTGAGCAGGTTGTGCAGCAGCTGTTGTTGCGTAGGAAGGGACAGTGTTGTTGTCTTGGCGGAGCTCAGCTCGTTTTGCCTTTAGTATTTCCTTCCGTTTAGGGCAGGATCCACTAACTGCGACATGCGATCCCTCGCAGTTGCCGCATTTGATGGTTTCAGTGCACCTGGCAAAGAAATAACCGTCGCCGGTGCACCGAGAGCATCTCTGGGGGTGTGTGCATTGGTGTTTTTTTGTGGTGAAAGCGGTAGCAGTTTAAGCATTGGTCGATGTGAATGAAGCATTCGGGTTCCAAGTTGTAGGTGGGGACCGATGTATTGAACATCATGAGTCCCCGTGAGAGAAGTTTCTGGGCTTCCTCGGGGGATGAGACGCGAAACTTGACGATTCGCGACTCGGGCGGCTTGTAGACGTCGAGAACAGTGACACCGTTCTTGACGGAAACCTCCTGGCAGATGGACTCGCACGATCGTGAGGGGATCGTCTTGTCGATCTTTTTGGCCACGATCGTACACTTAGCCTTCATCTCGGGGGAGGGAACGGGTGAAAAGCCATGATCTTTGAGCTTTCTTTGGCCGTCGGCCGAAAGAAATGAGGTCAGGTGTTCGGGTTTGGCAACTGTCACCTTGAAGCCATTGTGGACCTTAAAGAGGTGTGTGACGCTTGTGACCGCCACCTCACTCCTCACCCTCACTCATACCATATCCTTGCCATAGCATTGACCCTCATCCTTATCTTTACCCTGACATCCCACTGGTTTCGGTTTCCGACACGTGGCGCTTGCTGCTAGTACTCGTGCCAGGACCACAAATCCTTTAGCGTAAGGGTTTGTGCGAGCCGAGGAAAGAAGCGTCACGGCCAGTGGAGTTAACCCAATCGTGGTGAGGCCGCCCGAGCCGCGCCCCTCCGGAATACCTGCGGTCGAGGGAGAGAAATCTCCTCTCGACCCGGGCGGGAGGGGCCAGCCTCTGTGTGGCCTCACTCGAGCTTCATCCTGCTTCAGCGGTGATGGTTAGCCGAGGGACAGCTCTGGAGCCAAGGTCGAGAGGCCGTGGGTCCGAGCATACCGCAGATGGCGCCAAAAACCTGCTAACTTCTTTCCCCTCCCCCTAGTTAGCCGAGAGGCTCCGTGTTCGCCATAGCGAGGCTCCACTCCCCGTGGGAAAAATGTGGTGGGGCGAGTCGCGCTCAAGGTCGTGGGGTAGTCGCGGCCTTGCCTCGCCGTATGATCTCGCGAGGTACAGCCGCGTGGTGAACACGCGAGTCTGCCGATGGCGCTGGGCCCCTCGATCCTTTTCCTCTTTCAACAAACCCACTCCAACTATTACCTCAAGTTTACCCCGCAGGCTGGGTGAAGCCCCGGCTCCTTCTTCTCCTGAAATTCTTTTCCTCCTCCTTATCCTTCTCCTATCCCCACTCTTCCTTCCCCCCTCTTCTTTACACACTGTGTCTATGTTCGCAGTGAAACTATTGGCTGCCACTGTGCTTCGTGCTTTTAATTACTTGCACATCAAGGCTTGTAATTAAAAGCACTAGCCCAAAACAGGTATTGCGTAACTGCACCCAAAGCAGTTACACCAAGGGCCAGTCGTCTTGTCCCTCGTTGGGTGTCAATCTCTTTATCGTCCACGATGACAACGAACGAAAAAACCTTGGACCTAAAAGATCAAGGTATGCCCTCGATGAACTCGGCCCGGGTGCGGGAGCTTAAGTGGGTCTGAGCTGTGCCAGCCACCCGGGAACGAGGGGAGCCTGCGGTCCAATAGGCGAGCCGTGAGGTGTCCGTGGTCAACCAATCAGGTTTCGGTATGAGTCGTCGAGAAGCTGCTGATGGTGAGGGCGAGAGGACAGGCTTTTTTTTTTTTTTTTTTTTGCAGCCGGATAGGAAAGGATGGAGGTCCTCGAAGGTGATCTAGCTAGATCGTGCAAAGAGCAGGTCCGGAAAATGAAAAAGCGAGAGATTAAAAGTGGTGGGGCAAACCCACTTGCTGCTTTCTTTTGTGTTATTATGGTAACAAAAGTAATTCATACAAATCTTAAGATTACTATAAACAGTATTTACAATAACTGTACATTGCTGTTAATGGTTAAGCAAGACAGTGTTCTGTGTCTATTTTACAGCGCTGCTGCATAGTCTGGGTCTGGCGGTCCATTCTCCAAGTACGGAGCGATTCTCCTCCACCAGCTGTGCTCTCTCCCGTGAGGGTTCTCAGTTTGCTGTTCCTCGGAAGTTCTGGCCAGTTCTTCGTTTGTGATGGCCATTTTGTCCCAGACTTTTTTAGAGAGTGTGAATAGTCTTTTGTTTATTGGCTCGATTCTGTATTTGTCGTGCAGTTCTGATATCGTAAGGCTGGTGTCTTCTTCGTTCCTGTTGGTTGCTGCCCGGAGTGCTCGGTTCTGGAACTGTTGCATCTTCCTGATGTTTGTTTTGGAGGATATGCAGAGAGGGATGGCTGGGTACTCCATGATTGGTCTTATCAGGGTTTTGTAGAAGTGCAATTGCGTGTTCGTACTCATTCCTTTGAAACGTTTTAGTTTAGTGAATTGCTTTTTTGCCATTGCAAGTCTCCTTTTCATGTGGTTTGACACCCCGCGGGTGCCGAATTCCATGCCAAGTATCCTTACTTTGTTGCAGAAAGGAATTCTCTCTTGGTCAACAATTACCTCCTTTGGTTTTGTGGCTGATACTGAGAGAAGTTGAAATTTATTCTTGTTTGTTTTAATCTTCCATCTCTTCTCGAAGTCATTTATCCTTTTGATTTCATTTACGGTGACTGCAGTAAGCATTTCTTTTGACTTTAATGGATATAGCATGATTTGAGTTATATCATCTGCAAAGCTGACGTCGACGCAGTTGTTGTTGGGTCGTTCGAGGTCTGCCGTGTAGAGTATGAAGAGAGTTGGACTTAATGTTGACCCTTGTGGCACCCCGCTCTGTAGTGGGAATCTTGGTCCTGCAACTGTATCGAGTCGTATCATTGCTGTTCTTCCCTCCACGAAGTTGCAGAGGATCTTTTCCATATGTGGTACATTGATTTGCAATATTTTGTATTGCAATCCTGGCTTCCACATTTTATCAAATGCTTTGGCAACATCTCTGCAAACTATGTTGCACTGCTGTCGGTCTCTCTGTGACATGGCGATTGTTTCGTATATGGCCGCAATTGCTTGTTGTGTGCCTCTCCCTTTTCTGTAACCATACTGGCTGATATTGAAGAGATTGCATCTTTCAATGTAGTTCGTAATACGATTGTTAATTATCTTTTCGAATACTTTTCCCGGGATTTCTAATAGGGAGATCGGTCGGTAATTCTCGGGTTTTCTTGGGTCCTTTCCTTCTTTGGGAATGAGAATCATTACCGTGTTTTTAAATTTGTCCCGGAAATATCCCATCGAAAGGGTCCAGTTGAATATTGCTTTTAATTTTTCAATTGCCGCTTCCGGTAGTTTTTGCATAATGGTCTTTTTTATTCCGCTTGCGCCAGGTGTTTTGTCTATAAATTTAATTATTGTTTTTATTTCTTCTTTAGATATTGGTCTGGCTAGAGGGCTGTCATCTTGCAACCTGTTTAGATTTGCTTCTCTGTAGGGGGTTAGTCTTTCCTTGTTTACAGATAGATAGGCTTTTATCTGGGCTTCGTGTTGCAGGTCGAAAGTTCTGTTATCTTCTGGACTGATGTTGAATATGTTCTTCCAGAAGTTTCTGAAAACTGCTTTCTGTTTGCTGTCAAAGACTTTCTCGTTTCTTTCATTCAGTATGTATGGAGCCTGATTGTGTTTGCATCCCATTAACCGTCTTATTTTCCCCCAGAACTTTTTAGGGTTGTTGTACTCAAGCTCTGTTGTTTTTATTAGGTTGTTCCAGTGATTTGTGTATAGGGCTTTACTTTCTTCTTTCAGGTCTTCCTGTATTTCCCTGTATTGGTTTCGTGATGCTGTTGTCCAACTAATATGTTCGACGGCGTTTAAGATATTTTTATATCTCCACTCTAGTAATTTCAGACGATTACTTGTCAATGGGTGTGGTAAAGTAGCAAACGTTTTCTTTGGTATGGCTTTATCCATTGCTCTTTCAACGGTGGTGTACCATGCATCGATTTCAGTGTTGATATATTCTTTGCTGATTACTGTGTTCTCAACGTGTTCTGTGGTCATATGGTCATCTACGTCTTTTTTGAAAAGTTCCCAGTCTGCCCTTTTTAGAATGAACATTTCTTTTTGCCGGATCATGATGGGTGATGTTGATAAGGTGAAGACTATGGGTAGGTGGTCTGACGTGGTTAGTGGTCCTTGTTGGATAGCATGGTTCATATGGACGTTTTTATTCCCAAGAATAATATCTGGACGACCTTTTCCTCTTGTGCTGACGAAGGTATCGAAGTCCGGGCCAATGTGGGTGATCATATTTTGGTTTATTAAATTTACTAATTCGTCACCCATGAGATTGTTGCTATTGTGGCCGATCGTTCGGTGTTTGGCGTTTAAATCAGCAATGATGTATCCTGAATGTATGCAAATATGATCGCACTCATTATGCTGGCCGCTGCATTTGGTGGTAAGGATTTTATAATTGCCTCAGGATTGACTGTAGTGGCAGTTCTTGCTTCTGTTACTGCCCTCGCATAGCTTGCTTGGGTAAACGAGGATGTGACGGTTGTTTGGCTCCTCAGTGCCTGTCTCTCTTGTTTGGTTCTTTCTTTGATTATGTTTTTCCTGGTTTGGCATTTAGCGGCTAGCTATCATATGGTCGTATTTATAACACCTATAGCAAGGGACTAGATTTATGAAAATTTCTTTTTCGATAAATCTTGATGGGATGGATTGGTGCAAGAGCAGCATTCCGCTTTCCAGGGCTTTCTTGGCCATTTGGGCGGTTACGAACCTCACCTTAATGATTGTTGGCGCGTTAGGTAGCTTAATCACCTCTTCAACTTTTGCCCAGCCATTCTCTCTTTCGATGGTTTCTTTAATTTCGCTCTCTTCGTAATCAATGATTTGTCGGTCAATGTTTCTGATAGTTACTGTTCTCATGGCGTTATATTCAGGAGGATCTTGTATTTCAAATTGCTGTGTTTGAAATATTGCTTTGCAATCTGTGGACATCAGCTTTTCAATTGTCTCTTCATTTGCGACTGCATAAAAAGCATTTTTGACGTCGTCTACTTTATAGACCGTCACCTTTGCTTGCCCAAAACATTGCCATATTTTTGCCCGCCTGCCTGAAGAGGTCGGGTTTTTATCTCTAATCCTTATGGGTGCCATTTTGACCTCAGTTGGTGGTTTGGCAGCTCATGTTGGCTATGGGCTGTTGGGTTGTTAGCCCCTGGTTGGCTGAGTGGGTCGTCTGCTTGTTATCCAGGCTAGTGTGTATAGCCAGTCTGAACTCCACTCTGTTAATTTTTCAATGCCAACTTATTTAGGATGGCTTTTTTCCTATTGCCTATCTATGCTGGCACTGAATAGGTATCATGAGCCAGGACGTTGCCGGTGACCTCACACCAAGGAAGGAGTTTTAAGACCACAACGGCTACCTTCCGAGAATGTCAGGCGGGCATAGCTGCAGGAGCACATAAGGAGCGTGTTAACAGTCCGAGTGCCCTGAGCGATCTCAGAGGACAGGCTGTGGACCTGGACCCAACCTGGGGGAATTATCTGCGCTGCAGGTTGCGGGGGTCGGCTACAATACTATTATTACCATTCTTATCATTATGATTTTTATAGTTTTTATTATTTTGATGATAAAGATTTTACTATTATCATTACCGTTTTCAATATATCATCATTATCGTCGTGATCAGTATTATTATTATGATTTTTGGAAATTCTGTGCATATCACGTTCTTGTTCTTTATTGTCTAAGCAGTTATAAGGGAAAGGAGTGAATTTCTTTTTTTCTCTCTTTCCCTCCGTATTTATATTTCCTTTGCCCTTTCTCTCTCATATATATGTTTCCTCCCTTTAACCACCTCCTCTCTCTCTTTCTCTATTTGCAGCTCCCTACCCCCTCTTTTTCTCCTTGCTCTCTAACTGTTTATTCATTCCATATTTCCTTCCCTTTTTCCGTTCTTTCCTTCTTTTCTCCTTTCCAAATTATATCCATCTGGTCTGCATTTACATTGTGGATTTATTTCTCCAAGTATGCCTTTGCAGGTTAAAAAGGGCACACTCATTGCGGCATGTTGTCTTCTCCAATGTACAGACGAGTACACAGTCACAGACGTATTCCGAACTCTCTCACATATGCATATACTTCCATAGATATATAATCATGTAGATGCAGATGCACACGTACAAGCGCACACACACATAGCAATCGTACATATTCATAAGCTCACACGTAAATACTCAGAAGCATAAGCTTGCACGCAAACATACATGTGCATCTCTATCGATCTATATTCATGCAGTATATATATCCCAATTATGGGTTCTTTGTATGCGTGCCTGTAGATGAGATCTAGAGTTGCTGTCATTCGAAGATACTTGTGGAACATATTTCGTGCCGAATGAATGAAGACATTGCTATAGACAGATATTCTTTATTTCTATAATCAAAACCGACAAAGAAAAGGCAATATCTAGATACAGTAATAAAAGCAATCAACAATAAGGACAAATAACGATAAAAAAAAAAAAAAATCAACGAGATCAACTCAAGAAATCAGAAATACTCTCAGATTCAAGCATATCCTCCTCCTCCTCCGCCTCCTGCTGCTCCTCCGAAGGACTGCGTCCTCTGGTAGGGAAGAGGCGGGGCCACGGGGAGCAGGTCCCCCTGGGGCTGGTAGCCACCCTGGTCGGCCACGAAGGTGATTTCCACAGGAATGCCCTCCGGCGCCTGGTACCTGTGCGTGGAGGAGCATGGTCATGTGTTGTAAGGAGAAAAGCTAAGAGTATGTTGGGACAACATGAGGCACATGCAATGAGGGGCGAGGCTCCGGCCTGAGGCCGAGAACCACGTGACTCACCTCCAGCCTCCCTCCTGCACGTGTCCGTTGTTTTCCTTTCCGGACTCGTAGCGGACGATGCCGTTGGCGGCCTCGAACTCGAAGGTGTTCTCGCCGTAGGCGTTCTGCGTGCGGTCGTCCTTCACGATGGGGATGAACCGCCCCCCGCCGCCGCCACCGCCGCCGCCACCGCCATCGCCTCCACCACCGTAGCCCTGCGCTGCCGCCATGGCCACCACGCCAGCCAGCACCTGCAAGCAATGGAACACATGGGAAAGCCCTTCCAGTCGGCCGCTTGCCCCAGCCAAGCACGAGGCGATCCTCGAGCGACTACTCACCACGAGGCAACTGCGAGTGTTCATGATGCGCAGGGAAGTTGGTCCAAGACTGGCTGGATTCGCGCTCGTCCGCCTTTTATACACACTGGCACACTTCTGCTCCTCGTCCTGTCATGGCTACGCCCATGGAGTCACTGACCACGCCTTCTTGCAAGAAACTGCTTTTCATGCTAAAATAGGATGATTGCGATGAAGTGCCCTCATTAAACCTGTTATATACCTTCTAGTTGCCTAGTCATGTTCAGAATTTTTCTCTGCAGTTATTGCTCTGCTCTGATAGAAGTCACTTTTGTCGCTGTTTTCTGTCATAAAACTCGTTTTTAATTCTATCACTCACTCAGTTATTGTTTTTCTGGTAGTGAATGCCTGTAATGGTAATTAGTAAAGAAAGATAATTATCACTTTATCATAATCTATCATTACGTTGATCATCCTCGTCATCTTTCTGTCACTATCAGCCTTGCTCTCACTATTGCCATCATCAAAATCATCATCAAAATCTTCATCAATTATCTTCAAAATCACAATTTTCATCATCATGACTACCATACTATAATCTACGAAGTTTCGTCTCATCTCTGATACTATTATTTACGTCTTTATATCACCATTATAATCAATACCATAACTGTCGCTATGCACTATTATCATTACGGATAGTATTTATTACATTCTTTATCATATTGATATTACTGTATTATCATCTTACCTACAATAATCATTATTGCTTTTATGAAACATTGCTTTTATTCTTAATACGATTATTATTCAGGATAATGATTATAACATTGATAGAAATAAGTGGATATCCATTACCATGACCACAATTTGCTATCAGTAATGTTTATAATGAGATTGGTGATAGTAAAAGTGATAACCATGAAAATAATATCGCTAATGCCGAGAAAAAAGGACAGTGATTAAACTGATAATGATACCTTGTTGTATGAACCTATGAAATTACTACAACTACTGGGAGAATAATAATGATTAACAAAAACTTTGCGGTACATAACAGCTTTACTTTTTTTTAAAAATATCGTTTTGATGAAAGCAGCAATTTCTATTGACATTATCATCTAATTTCATCATTGCCATCAGTATTATTCTTGTTATTATAACTGTCCTTGATCTATTTAGTATATGATTCTAATGCAGGTAGTATGGATATTCTATACTGCTTAAAAGTTGCTGTTATCATCATTATTGACGATTAATGATACAATGATGTTATCATGATTCTTATTTTCCAGATGTAACTGATGGTAAGAATTATTAATATCAGCATTATTACTATCAGTATAATGAACACCAACATTACCATCAACACCTTTACTAACAATGTCATTATGAATATCAAGAGTGTGATGATTGATAGTATGATTAGCCAATTCATATTATTTGGTGCATTTAGGTGCCGCTCGCTTCTCGAGATGTGGTTAAATTGTCAGGATTTTGGAGGTTGCAGAAGCAGCTACTGAACGACTGATCTATTAATGCATACGTGCACACACATGTATTTATATAGAAAACACACATACATACTCTCTATCTTTCCCTACTCCCATCCTCTCTCTATATCTATCTCCCCCTCCCCTTTCTCTTTCTCTTACTCTCCCCTTCCTCCCTCCTCTTTCTCTTTCTCTCCCTTCCTTCCTCCTTCCCATCCCTGTTTCCCTCTCTCCCATCTCTCTTACTATCTTTCCCTTTTCCTCTCTCCTCTCTTTCTCTCTTTGTTTCTCGCTCTCTGTTACTCATTTTCTCTTTCCATTTTGCCTTTTTTTCACTTACTCTCATTTCTCTTTTTCTTCATTTTCTCTCTTTCTCTTTCCTTCTTCCCTGCATCATACATTCAAATTTAGTATTTGCATTAGTCTGGATATTTTGTCATGATAAACTATTGGCGATGATGTATCGCCATTTCAGGTATTGGTATCGACATTGCCTTACCTGTCTTCGAAAAATCGATGTATCGGCATCGCTGTAGCCAATTTTCTAGTATCGGTATCGCTTTAGACCAGTCGTTCCCACCCCTAAGAAAATTTTACTGTGTCCTCGGACCACCTTTAAATTTATAACTTATTTAAGGAGAAAGTAGGTGAAATTATGCTAAATTTGATCAACAAAAGGTGTTCCAGATTATTTTGATAAACCCTACAAAAATAGCCACTTGCTTGAAATATCTACATGTAAAAATTTGATAATTAACTTTTAAAACGTTTGTATAAATGAATTTTCAATTCAGTGGCTCTTTTCTTCCTGTTTCTCGATTATGAGTAATAAATAGATTAATTGTTTGTCTTCAAGATGTATACTTCTCGCACCCCTTGGAATGCTGTCTCACATCCCCAGGTGGTGCGACCACCCCTGGTTGGGAAACCCTGCCTTAGACAATTTTGTGTATCGATGCCTATGTGTGTGTGTGTGTGTGTGTGTGTGTGTACACACAGTCATATAAACATATTCACACACACACACGCACGCACACACACACACACACACACACACACACACACACACACACACACACACACACACACACACACACACATATATATATATATATATATATATATGTACATATATATACACTTATACCTACAAACTTGCATGGATGTGCTTGTTAACTTGTGTGGGTGTGTAGATATGCGGTACAAACGGGTTCTTCGAGGCATGCAAGGGGAAGAATACTAAATAGGTTAGGAGCGAGGAAACAGAGGTATACATAACAAAATTTATTTAGATGGAGATATTCATAAAAAGTAAAATCATTTTTCTATCTGAAGCTGTGAATTGAGTTAACAGTGTCATGATTAGCGATGAAACGACAACAACGAGAACAGCTCCGCGTAACGACAGCAGGACTCAGATTCACGCATATCCTCCTCCTCCTCCGCCTCCTGCTGCTCCTCCGAAGGACTGCGTCCTCTGGTAGGGAAGAGGCGGGGCCACGGGGAGCAGGTCCCCCTGGGGCTGGTAGCCACCCTGGTCGGCCACGAAAGTGATTTCCACAGGGATGCCCTCCGGCGCCTGGTACCTGTGCGTGGAGGAGCATGGTCATGTGTTGTAAGGAGAAAAGCTAAGAGTATGTTGGGACAACATGAGGCACATGCAATGAGGGGCGAGGCTCCGGCCTGAGGCCGAGAACCACGTGACTCACCTCCAGCCTCCCTCCTGCACGTGTCCGTTGTTTTCCTTTCCGGACTCGTAGCGGACGATGCCGTTGGCGGCCTCGAACTCGAAGGTGTTCTCGCCGTAGGCGTTCTGCGTGCGGTCGTCCTTCACGATAGGGATGAACCGCCCCCCGCCGCCGCCGCCGCCGCCACCGCCTCCACCACCGTAGCCCTGCGCTGCCGCCATGGCCACCACGCCAGCCAGCACCTGCAAGCAAAGGAACGCATGGGAAAGCCCTTCCAGTCGGCCGCTTGCCCCAGCCAAGCACGAGGCGATCCTCGAGCGACTACTCACCACGAGGCAACTGCGAGTGTTCATGATGCGCAGGGAAGTTGGTCCAAGACTGGCGGGATTCGCGCTCGTCCGCCTTTTATACAGACTGGCACACATGCTCATCACCTGCCGTGGCCACACCTCCAAGAAGCAAACTGCATTTCATGCAAAATAGTGATGGTGTAGCATTGTTTGGCAGATAGGTTGCTTTATAATTCCATGGTCATTATTATAATTAATAATGCTATTATTTCTTATTGCCGTTTTGTTGCCGTTGCTGCTGTTGTCGTTTGCATTGTCACCTCTGTATTATCATTATCATAATGTAATTTAGCACTATTATCTTTATCATGATCATAATAAAGATTATATCTTCAGATCCATTCTTACTATTGGTCATATTGTTTTACGATGTTTATAACGCTCTGAACATCACTTAAGTTACTTTCACTTGCTTGTCATTATGAACACTATTCTGTTATTTTCCTATAAAATCGCCAACATTTATTGGCATTTTCATTGCCATACGTATTACGATAATTATTGTTGTTATTATTATTATTGTGATCCCTTTTAGGATCATCATTGTCGTTATTGTCGATTCAAGCTATTTAAGGAATCTATCGTTGTAAAAGCCTCAAGAAGAATTCGGCGCATTACAAGTAGAAACCACTGAAAGAATTAAGTGATGATAAAATTGCAAAAATATTTCCATTAAATAATACTTATTTTAATAGCATTAAGAATGATCATACTTCTGGCGATGGTGTTATTAACAAGAGTAAAATGTCTAATAGCATTCGGTTACATTTTTTATAGCTAGAATGTCGCTAAATTAGATTTCCTATGGATGCCTTGCTATTATCAATTTCCCGTTATCAGATCCTTAGTTTCTGATGTAATTCTTAGTTATCTTGCCATTAAGATATGATTGTCTTTTTTGATATATTAACTGATTAAAATTTATCCTTATTCTAATCATTATCATTGGATTGTTTTATTTATTTATTTATATTTATTCTTTTTATTTTTATTTTATTTTTTTTTAGATTTGTACTATCGTTTTTTTCGTTTACACTCGGTAGCGGTTGCACTGTACATTTCCATTCATTATCATTGTTGCTTTTATTCTCACCCGTATTCCAGGTATTAGGACATCTGTCACTTAAGGCCCTATCACTTTTTCTGTAATTTTTTGTGTTCCGTATGAATGTGAGGCTTTCCGAATGAATCGCATGCGGGCCTCAGACGAACACGGCAGGCGTTTTCGACTTTATAATTTCCGTCTTGATCTTATGCAACGGAAGACCTATACTTGTAAGATATTTTTTTCTTTTAATTTTCTTTCATTAATAAACAACATAAATGAAGTTCGCGTAAACATACTGCAATATCCTTGAACGTTTTTCTTTACTCGATGGGGAAAAGAGCCACTAACTTCATAATTTGTGCCCATTTA
>NC_091590.1:16552311-16559811 GCF_042767895.1 Penaeus vannamei | reverse complement strand
CTTTTTCCTCATTTTTGGTCTCTAATTCTGTTTTTTATTTTATATTTTCCTTTTAGTTGTTGAAGGTTTTTCCAAATTCTATTTATTTCATAGTTAAATATTTGAACTAATTCTTGTACGTATTTAATTGGTCTTTAAAATCAGTTGATTGTCTAAACTGACTTACTGGTATGATTCATCTTTGATTTCTAGTCATGAGTATTACAATATACTTTATAGTTATTCACTGTTCATTGTTATACAGTCACAAAGATATGTCCTCACTTATAATGCTTCGTAATTTCTTTCGAATTCAAACTTTCTCTTATTATTAACGATAATTGCAGAGTGAGATATGGAAAACATGTAAATCTTTATATATCCTTAGAATGTTTATAATTGTTAGTCTTCCATTGTGTTAAATAAACATTTCGAATTGACATCATGACTATTTTGTTTTTATTGTCTATTATTGTAAATAACGTATTTATCGATATCTTATTTTTGTACAGTTAGTATTGTTAAAACCTTTTATGATCACAATATGTGAAAAAATACACTCAACCTCTATTCCTTGCGCCGTCCCATTCTTCATTTAAAAGCCACTTATGTATAATGTAAAGACTAAGTGTGTGGAGTCAGTCCACCACTTTTGTCTATAATATCACGAAACATCACATACTAATTAGATAAAGGGTTAGAGTTTACCATCAGTAAGTTAGTCATCAACGACGCGAGAAACAGACTTTGGGCAGGTAATGAAAGTGGTCTTTGCTTGTGGGTTTGTGAAGTCATGAAGAGACCCCTGTGTGCCGACTGAAGAAGAGTGGTGATGAGCTAGACCTTGTGTCTTTGTATGTCTGCCGTCTCTCTCTCTCTGCTGTGTGACAAGACATGTCCTTTTATGTGGCAGTTCCCTGTGAGAGCAGATGCTTTCTTCTGCCCGCTGGAATGTCAGATTCATTCAACCATGGCAAAGGGGGGTTGAGTTTCCAGGGCTTGCTCAAGGGGTAGATGTAGGCCACCAGGAAGGCATCCACATTGGGGCAACTAGATTCGGAGATGGAAGGTGCGAAGCAACTACTTCCTGTGATGTAGACTCAGGAGGCTCTCGACAGGAAAGGACAGCCTTTGTATGAGTCATAGACAGATGTCTACAGTGGCAGGAGTATTTGCCCTTCTTTTCAAACCTTGCATATGGCAGTCTGGGCTTTACGTTCTTATCAGAATTTCAAACAATACTAGATGTTTCACTGATTTTATTGATTTATTTGTGTTTGATATTATGCAACCAAATGCCTTTATCGGATTAGCTGACAAAGAGAAGATGAAAAAGTCACAAGAACAAAATAGCTTTATATCCGACGTTCTTTCCCTATTTTTGAATTTAATCCTTTAAAGTAATATGCACCACTTATCGGAAATCACAAAACATTCAGACATCATTAGCATGTGTCAATTAAATTCATATGAATAAGTAATATAAAAGAATGGAAAGGAGAGGAAAGAATATGCTTCAAGAATATGAAATAACATATATATATATATATATATATATATATGTATATATATATATATATATATATATATATATATATATATATATATATATATATATATATATATATGAATGTATAAATGTATTCATATATATATGTTTGTAAAAGAAAACCAGTAAAACACAAACAGCTCTTTATTTACCATTTACTGCCTCTTTATCTCCAACATCGCAGGACATTCAATTTATATTAAATATTGTATTGCCCAAAAGCTTTGTCAATACGGTATAAGTAATTTTTCAGGCAAAACGAAATTACAGGTTAATCTTTTTCATAGTCAGTTGATGCTACATGTCTAACTGGCGGTTGAAATTCATTCAAGCTGTCAGAGAGAGAGAGAGAGAGAGAGAGAGAGAGAGAGAGAGAGAGAGAGAGAGAGAGAGAGAGAGAGAGAGAGAGAGAGAGAGAGAGAGAGAGAGAGAGAGAGAGAGAGAGAGAGAGAGAGAGAGAGAGAGAGAGAGAGAGAGAGAGAGAGAGAGAGAGAGAGAGGGAGAAGATGGAAAAAAGGGGGGAAAAGAGAGAGAAAAAAATATGAGAAAGAGAGTGGGAGAAAGAGACGTAACTAAAGACAAGAGACAGCTGCGTCCTCCACGATTTGCGTTTGTTTAAACTTCGCAAATGACAGAACGTTCATAAGAAAATAAATAGAGGAAATGAATAACATTTTTAGATTGAACAATTTATTTATCAGACAACGACTGCATTTTCAGTTTCGAATTTGCTCTTTCACAAAAGAGAAACATGACACACAAGAGATGCACACAAAATTATTTCTCAGAATAACCTCAAAATAGGCATTAATACTTCTTTTAGACAGGTACTTAAAATCATGGCTAGAAAATACAAGCAAAGAAAAGAATGAAAGAAAGAAAGATAGAAATAAAACAATTTTGTGATTAACATAAATAAAAGAAAACTAGAAAAAAAAACATAACCTCAGCTGTATTTACTATTTATTTATTTATTCACAACATTGCATAGCATTCGTTTCATATTTTCGTATTGCATCGTCCAAAAGATTTGTCGATGCGTTACATATAATATTCTATGTTTACCGAAATTACAGGTTATCGTTATTATTACTATTATCTTCCATGCTAAGATTATATAATTACTATGTCTAATTGCCGCTTAAAATTGATTTCATCTTTAAGAGAGAAAAAAAAATATGGTGTCAATCACACACACACTCTCTCGTTCACCCTGTTTCTCTTTCTTCCAGATCAAACAAACAAACATACACACGGCCAGACAGGCAAAGAGACAAGCAAGCACTGGCAGACAGGCAAGCAGTCACAAATAGAGAGATTGACAGGCAGACCGGAGAGCCAAACAAGATATTGCATCATAGTCTTCCAGCTCAGAGAGAAAACGAGATAGGGAGGCGTGTCTGGCATATGGGCGCGACATGTCTAGCGTGTGTATGCCGAGCGTGTGTATGGGCGTCGGTATATATACGTGTGTTTATTGTGGGAAGAATATCATTTACGCTTCGTCCTAACCCGCATCATGATCTCCCGTGTCTGTTTAGCCCTGGTAAGTACAAGAGATTTCTCTCTCCTTCATTCGCCTCTCTTTATCTTCCACTTAATTTTCTTTACTGCTACCTATTATCTTTACAACTAGTTGTCGATAATGAGCAATTCAAAAAGGCCGTGAGATTAACTGTTTGCTGTTGCTCTAAACAAATATTGCGCTTGTCTCATCTCTTTGCTTTTGCCAGAGCGAGAAAGGATCAGAATAGACATATTTTCCCTTCTCACCGTGCTAATCGCCATCACATTTCAACGTCTTATGTCGCTCGCAGGGAAATCTCCCGCGACCAAGGGCATTACAGGTCCCTTCTCCTACTCAGGTCCTGGTGTCTTCGGCGTCCCTTCTGGCGGCTGCCGACAAGTCCTACGGGGCGCCCATCCCCATCCTGAATGACGACCGGACGCAGGACGCCTACGGCGGCTACTCCTTCGACTTCGAGTCCGGCAACAGCATCGTCCGGAAGGAGTCCGGGAAGGAGAGTGACGGACAGGCGAAGGAGGGAAGCTGGAGGTGAGCATCAGATTTCTTCTCTTCTGCTTTATCCCAATCTAACTTTTTATTGACCTACCTATCTATCTAATTTTGTCGCTCTATCTCCCACTTTTTCTATTTCTTTCATTCTCTCTCTCTCCCTCTGACATGTATTTTACTTGACACGTGCGCATCATAAGTGTACAGCATCAAAGGACAGTCACCCAATCAGTGACCCATTTCATGTAGTTGACCTTGCTCCTCCCCCAGGTACACTTCCCCCGAGGGCGTCCCCGTCGAGATCGTCTTCGTTGCCGACCAAAGGGGGTACCGGCCCCAGGGGGCGGTCCTCCCCGTGGCGCACCCTCTTCCCTACCAGAGATCCGGCAATTAACAATGCAACAGAGACAGCAAGGGACGGAGGCTGGAAATATCTTTTCTTTCCAACTGAAGAGGAGTCTGGAATCTCTCGAAACGTCGTAGAATTTCTGAGCTTTTCCTTTTTTACTTTTCCTCTTTTATTCGATTTCTACGAAAACCTTCTAAAATACTTATTTAATCTTCCCAGATTTCTGATATTCCAAGACAATACATCATTCATTACATTGTCTATAGTCAGTCTCTTTATCTTCTTTTTCTGTTTTCTCTACTTTATTCCTTTATTATATCTCCTTAATCTTCCTTTTGCTCTCCTCTTCCTATTATTTTTCTCCACCTACGTGTTCTTCCCAATATTCTTACCTTCCTTCTCATCATTATCTCTCAATTACTGTCTTCAATTACTTTTCTTTTCCAAATTCCATATTTTTGTATAGTGAAATACTTGAACTTCCATTTCCTATATCTTGTTATTATTTTTTAAACTCAATTGACTGTCTAAACTGATTTACTGATTGATTGTTCTATAATCACAAAGCTATATGTCCATATTTTATCTTCGTACTTTCTCTAATTATTAACAGAGCAAGATATTTAAAACATGTAAATCATTATATATCTTTAGAAAGTTTATTATTGTTAGATATTCCATTATGTGTTTTAATAACCATTTGAAATAAAATCGTATTTTTTTTGTTTTTATTGTTTGTTGTAGAAACCCTATTTACCGAGATCTTGTTTTTGTACTGTCAGTATCGATAAAACCTTTTGTGATCACAATATTTGATAAAAAAAAAAAAACGCACTTTAGTTAACGATCACCCCTCGCCCCGCTGATTGGTTCATGTACAGAACAGTGCCGATGTGTACAAAGTCTTCGCTGTTGTCCAGAATATCACTTGCAACGTCACGTACTAATTAGACAAAGGGTTGGAGTTCAGTGTTAGTGACCTAGTTATCAGTGACACGAGATGGACCTAGAGCGGATAATGAAAGTGGTGTTGGCGTGTGGATTTATTATGGAAAGTAGATGTGAGGGCCCCCAAGAGACCGGTGTCTCTCTATGTGCTCCAGGAGAGTGGTGACGAGCTAGACCCTATGTCTTCGTATGTCTACCAACTCTCTCTTCTGTCGGTTCTGACGAAAGATGTCCTTTTATGCGGCGGCTCCCCTCAAAAGCAGGTGCTTGCTTTCGCCCACCGGAATGTCAGATTCATTCATTATATATATATACACACATACTCGTTTTCAACAATTTGACGGTATATATATCTAGAAAATGACACATGCTTCTGCAACAATTCACCATGTAACGTTTTTGCCAAATCACACTTTTTAAATAACATAATCTAAACATTTCCATCAGCCCTTCGCACACAGTGGCAAAGACAAAGGTAAAGGTATGATCCTTTTACTTGCTTCAGCTCCTGTTTTGTTCTCGCTCTCCTTTATCAGTTTCTTTTTCTTCTCTTTTTTCTATTTCCATCCTCTTTCTGCTTTCAATCTCTCTCTCTCTAAATCTTTGTCTGTCGGTCTCTCTAGCTCTGTGATAGTTAGACACAGATAGATGGAGAGAGAGAGAGAGAGAGAGAGAGAGAGAGAGAGAGAGAGAGAGAGAGAGAGAGAGAGAGAGAGAGAGAGAGAGAGAGAGAGAGAGAGAGGAAGTCATAAAGTTAATTCGATAAATAGAAAGCGAGAGAGACGAGGGTCGAATGCTTACCTCCCTCCTCCCTCCTCCGTGTCTTCCTCTTCCCTCCTTCTCCACTCGTTCAGTCACTCTTGTTAAATACCTAGATGACACAACGGTAAAAGTGCAATGTTTTTTTGTATTATATTGGATTTCTGATGCTTGAAATTTGTAATACCCAGCAGTTAAATTAATTATTCACTTCATATAAAGATTTGCATGTTTTGGTAGGAAATTAAATACTTTCTCATTTTCCTTCTAATTCATTAACTGCGCAATCAGTAATAATTCTCATATTCAAAGACGGGAATCAAATGTTCATATATTTGCTGCTGATTCGGTCATTGCATAAATTAAAAAACGAATTAAGTCACTTGTGTTTGTAGAGCTGCAACATTTTTTTTCGATTTTTCGTGTGACATTCTTGCACGTAATGTTTTATCCTGTGTGTGTGTATGTGTGTGTGTGTGTGTGTGTGTGTGTGTGTGTGTGTGTGTGTGTGTGTGTGTGTGTGTGTGTGTGTGTGTGTGTGTGTGTGTGTGTGTGTGTGTGTCTGTGTGCATCTGTGTCTGTGTGTGTGTCACAGCATAGAATAACAATCTGCTATTCATTACGATTTTAATAGTTTCTTATCATCATTTTGTTTGCAGATTCAAAGACAGATTAATAGAGAGAGTGGGGGAGGGAAATGAGAGAGGACGGGGAGAGAAAGAGTGGTTATGGGCGAGAAGGGGAGGAAGGGAGAGGCTGAAAGAGAGGGAATAGGGAAAGGGGAAGGAACTAAAGGCAAGAAACAGCTGCTTCGTCCACGTTTTGCGTCTGTTCTAACCTCGGAAATGACACATCATTAAAGAAAAGGAAGTTGAGGAAATGAATGACATTTTCAGATAGAACAATTTATTCATAAGACAACGACTGCAATTTCAATTTCGAATTTGCTTCTTCACAGAAGAGTAACATCACATTACAACAATTACATAAAAATATTAACCTCAAAATAGGCATGAACATTCCTATTAATCAGGTATGTAAAATCATGGCTAGAAATACAAGCAAAGGAAAGCAAGTGTACAGAAGGCGTAAGCAGAGACTAAGGCTGACTAGAACTGATAATCATGAATAAAGGAGGGAATAGATATTTTAATTTAACGAAAGCAAGCATTCTAGGCAGTGAAAATGCGACGAATAAAGCGTTGGTGACTGTCCTTGTGCTGATCATTCTTAGGTATGGCAAGCAATGTGAAAGTACGAATTTAGACAAGATTTGAGTTACGTTGATTAAGAATAACGTATCCCAATATTGGACAGAAAAAAACAAAATGTTTGGCTGCGGAGTTAGGAGCAATCTTTTTTTTCTTTTTTTTAGCAGTTTTGCAGTAATTTGAAAGTAGGATTGAAAGAAAAAATGCTGCCACAGAAAAAAAAGAAGGAAAGAAGGCGAAAACAAAAGTAAATCGTTACGAGAAAAAATGCGTTTCCTACTCAGGTGGTGACATCAAACTCTAGTATTTAGGATTCGTCATTTCCCTTTTCATACTTGTGCAGTTTCGTCTTTCATTTTACCTATTTCCCTAGCTATTGTCTGTTACTTAGTTAATTGCCGGATCTTTGGTAAGGAAGAGGGGGAGCCACGGGGACGACCGCCCCCTGGGGCTGGTAGCCCCCCTGGTCGGCCACGAAGACGATCTCGACGGGGACGCCCTCGGGGGAGATGTACCTGGGGGGAGGGGGGAGGGGATGCGTTAGTTTTCAAGATTTTGTGTTTTGTAAACTGGCATGGCAAACAAAGATAAAACAGACAGAAGCAAAATATTGGACGTGTAATAATAATTTTCAAGGAAAGAGTAGCATGTGAGAGCCAAGTTAACCAGTAACACCAAACCGATGAAG
>NC_091590.1:16503256-16505756 GCF_042767895.1 Penaeus vannamei | reverse complement strand
AAAGAAAAAGAACATTTTCATATCCTGGTAACAACAACAACAACAACAAACGATGCAATTTAAAACGAACTGAATTTTACGCTCTCCGAAACCAGGAGACTCTCTACCAAAGTTTATATAAGTACTTATATAGACCTTGCTCTCTATTCCCGTATCTAAGCCATTAGAAGAGAAGACGCTTGAAATTCCCTTTTTATATTTTCTTAAATTCGTCTGGTTGGGTGCATTCGGACGCTGCCATGGCCTGTCTGTCAACAGCGGGTAAAAAAAGTTTCCTGTATCTTTCATATATATATTTTTGCCGAGTGAGTTTTGGGGGTTGTGAGAATTCGATTTACATTCGTCTTTTATGGGTCGTTTTTATTATACGTGTCACATTGTTTATTCTCATCATTCCCTTATCAATTTGTTGACGAGCTTATCCATAGCTTGACTTATTTGAGGAATCGGTTTTGTGCAACCTGAACTAAATAAATTATTCCATAATCTGCCTATTTGCTTATTTTTTTCTTTCATCGACACAATTTATATGCATTAGAATGAGGAGGAAAATACACTGAAAACAACTAGTCTAATACACTGAACTCTATAAACCAGTAAATAGATATAAACATGGCCTTGCCAAGCACATAGAGATCCCTGCCTTTCAGTAAAGCATTTGATGTGAAATGACATGTGTGACTTGCCATCAGTAGGGAAAAAAGTCAACATAGTCAAGCATATTTTAAGAACCAAAAGAGATTAACTATAGAATTATATACTTGAATGAATAATCACAAAAAAGAGAACACATAAACGATATAACAACAAAAAATACGATCAGAATCGTATTACAGAAGAGAAGGATAATGAAAAAATGAAAAGAGGCAAAAATATCCCCCTCCCATCACAGTGCCATAGGCCGTGCCCTTCTAGCTCAGATATGCTGCTCCCTTGCAATATTGGCACTGTACGTTATGACAAGCACGCAGAAGTATTGCCTCGTCTCCCAGAAACAACGCAAATACTTAGGCGAGGAGACAGTGACTATTGTAGGAAATTTGATTGATATTTGGATGTCCTGGAACGAGAGACACAGGAGAGAGAGGGGGAGGGGAGTGGAAGAGGAAGGGAGGGAGGGAGAGGGGGAGGGGAGTGGAAGAGGAAGGGAGGGAGGGAGAGGGAATGACAGAGAGAGAGGGGGAAGAAGGGTAAGAGGGAAGATACACACGATAACAGCGACGGAGAGAAAGGAGATACGAAGAGAAAAGGAGAGGGGGAGGGGGAGGAAGGAAAAGAGGGAAGATGCAGGCGAGAACAGCAATAGAGATAAAGGACCTTTACGGAAATTTTCTAGAGATTCTATAAAAAAAAATCTCAAGAATCTCTATATAATTTCTATTCAATGCTCTATAGAAAAACTTCTAGAAAAATCTTTAGAGTTTCTGTAGAGTTTCTTTAGAAAAAACTTTTAGAGTTTCTGAAGAGTTTATTTAGAAAAAACTTTAGAATTTCTAAAGAGTTTCTATAGGAATTTGTATAGAATTGCCTATAGAGTTTCTATAGACATTTTCTATAGAGATTCTATAAAAAATCTAAAGAAACTCTATATAATTTCTATTCAATGCTCTATAGAAAAACTTTTAGAAAAATCTTTAGAGTTTCTGTAGTTTCTTTAGAAAAACTTTTAGAGTTTCTGAAGAGTTTCTTTAGAGAAAACTTTAGAATTTCTAAAGAGTTTCTATAGGAATTTGTATAGAATTACCTATAGAGTTTCTATAGACATAAATATATATACAAATATATATATATGTATATATATTATATATATTATATATACATATATATATTATATATATATATATATATATATATATATATATATATATATATATATATTTATATACATATGTATATATATATATATTATATATACATATATATATATATAATATATATACATATATACATATATATATATTATATATACATATATATATTATATACATATATATATATATTATATATATTATATATATATTATATACATATATATATATATATATATTATATATATTATATATATATTATATATATGTATATAATATATATATATATATATATATATATTATACATTATATATATATATATATATATACAAATACATGAATGCATATATAAATAGATACATACATAAATAAATTAATACATACATATATACATATCTACATGCATATGAACATAAATGCATACATATATGTACTTCAGTACATACATACATAAATAATTACATACATATAAACATACATAAATGCATACATATATACATACATGACTGCATTCATAATACATACATAAATACATATATACAAACATTCATAAAGAAGTAAATAACAAAAATATAATTAACAAATGTATTTGATGTATAAATAAAATCTAAAAGTAAATTTTGCAAGTTCGCAGGCAGATGCTGGCACTTTTGGATTTCCTTCTGAAAGAAGAGCAGTGTGCCATTTCTCT
>NC_091590.1:16490756-16495756 GCF_042767895.1 Penaeus vannamei | reverse complement strand
TCAATAAATCTAGTTTCTTTTGTGTGTTTTCTACCACACACACACACACACACACACACACACACACACACACACACACACACACACACACACACACACACACACACACACACACACACACACACATACACACACACACACACGCACACACATGAGGAGCGCATATAAAAAGATTACTCTGCCCCCCTGTAAAGATACACATCTGAAGGTCTTTGGTTTGTATCCAATTCTTAACGCGTAACATATTTTCTGTTATGCAAGTTAATAAATCAGTGCCTAATCATTTTGGAAACTTTTGCCCTTCAAAAACGGCTTTATAGATGGAAGAGATGAAGTCAGATGGTGCAAGGTCAGGGGAATAAGGTGGATGAGAAAGGATGTCGAAGCCACAGAACCCCGGTTTCATCTGGGCAATGTGAGAATTATGAACGTTATTTTGTAGGAGGCGTACACCTTTGGTCAACATTCCACGCCTCTGGGTTTTTATGCTAAGCTCCTGTAATTGTAGTACCTTTTGCCAGGAAATCCATCATCACTGCTCCATGCTGGTCCCAAAAGACTATGGGCATGACCTTGCCTGTTGAGGGTGTGACACGTGACTTTTTAGAGGGTGGTGAGTCAAAGCGTTTCCATTGTTTTGACTGAGTCTTGGTTTCTGGATCATAGTGATGGACCCAGGTTCATCCTGCATAATAATCTGACAAAAAAAAAAAAAAAAAAAAAACATTGACACAGCTAAAAGAGCCTTGGAATAATGGGCATCCTGCTTCTGGAAAGGTGTGAGTAGCCTGGGAACCAATCAAACAGACTACTTTTGTATTCGCGGATGGTCATGAATGATTTTGTCTACAGACCCAACATTTAACATCTTGGACTAGCTGACGAACAGTAATATGACATTCCAAAACGGCAGTCTCCGCTTGATAGAGGGTGTCCTCATCAATGGTAGACTGAAGTCGCCCTGGGACAGGAGACGTTTCCACACCTGAACATAATCCTCCCCATAAGTTGCTTTCATTTCATCGAAGGTCTCTTGTGGCGTGCAGCTATTCAAGGATAAAAACCTGATCATTGCTCGGTAATCCGCTGGTTCTATTTTTATACCTAACTGCACCTTCACCACTGTTATGGATTGGAAATCAACATGTGACCTGTAGAGATGTATATTTTTATGCATGTGAAAATATGTCCTGTTGGGATTAGCGAAGGCAAGGGAAATCTTTAATGAGAACCCTTCGTGTTTATATATATATATATATATATATATATATATATATATATATATATATATATATATATATACATATATATATATATATATATATATATATATATATATATATATATATATATATATATATATATATATATATATATGATATGCGACGGAACATACGCAATTATGCATGGTGACATGAATAATCTTTGCAGACTTCCGCAGTGCAAAACTTCTGTTCAGAAATGTATTACACTTCCCGATTATATTTGGTCTTAATTACAGATTTGCTACAAATTCTGATAGACTTTGCTTACGCATGTTCAGAGTATGTTAGACTTCATTGATGGGTAGGGTTTCTTTTTTACCCAAAACACCGAACGAAATGAAATAAAATTAACAAGACAGATAATTCTATTGTTACCGTTTCTACTCTACGCGTGACGGGTGCTCGTGATTATCTAGCTCACAAATCACACGACTGCCAAGATTTCCAGAACAAACAAGCAGTTAAGTAAGTAGAGAGGGGCGTGAATAATAAGTGAATCATTATTCTAGGTCAAAACCCTGGTCCTGTAATTGCCGATCGAATAAATTACTTCAGTTTCACTATCAACCTACTTTTAGACATCGGAGCGAATATCTATTAAACGTTTTATAAAACCCCACACATCCTTGTGCACTATGAATGGGTAAGAAATAATGTTATATTCAAATAATATCATACAAATTTGCGATCAAAAACTCTGTTCTCGCGTCGAGAGAACGTGTCACCTTTGAGCTCTGGACAGAATACATCCCTATCGAAATAACAAACAACCAAAAAGTTTCTTCCCAGCCTGCGACCTGATGAAAGGGAAGGTGAGGTGGAGGCAAACTGTTCACCGGAAAAGTAAATACGGATAACAAAATCAGTCCAAAAACAAGTGAATTTCAACAATCATTTAACATAACATACAAAAGGAGAATTAGAGTACATAGATTTCGTAATTGTGGATCACAAGGAGAACATTCTCAGTTTGAGAGAAATAACCAACAAATATTGAATTTGTTGTAGTTGAAACAATAAAAATATTATAAAAAGAGAGAATGCATTATATGATTAATGATAATTCTTGTCTGTGATCAGAAGTCATCTGTTTGCAGGATTATGTCCTCAGGTCAAGATGAATGACAAAGTGAGTGTTGCCATTTCCTGCTACCATTAAGATTTTATAAGAGTTAACCAGCAAAACAAACATATGAGTGACTACACATTTGCACGGCTTAACACATTTATGGGAGAAGGAAGGGAAGAGGAAAGATTGGCCCATAATGTGTACTTATGTGGTTTTGAAGACATCTACGTAACGCGACAGGATACAGTCTATTATGGACCTACTAGGAGAGAATCTAGATTGCTCCGACCTCTTGTACATCAGTAGGTGGTCTTTGATACATCTCAAAAGGATGTTACTGAGAACCTTGCCTGGTATACTGAGAAGTGTGTGCCGTGGTGATTGCTGCAATTGCATCGATCCACCTTTCACCTCCAGAAAGGGATGACCACACCCCTCAACAGGTCAGGGGGGACGGTACCGGACCGCCAGATGGCTGCCAGGACAGCATGCAAACCCTATGCCATAGCTTCACCACCAGCTTTTAACAGTTCAGCTGGAATGCCGCAAATACCTACTGCTTTACCACTCTCCAGATTGGAGATCACCCCCATAACTTCAGTTAGGGAGGGTGGATCTTTAACTTGACTGTTGGTGGATCAACCTTGTACAACTACTTAACGCAGTGTCGACGGGAAAATGGTGCTTTCCCTTTGGCAATGCTTGGTTAAATGTTTCTGCACATAGATGGCTCTGCCAATGCTTAGCCACAAAGGAGTCAATTAGTAGATCTTTCAACCTCGCTTTTCCTTGAAAAAGCGGGAAAACACGTTTTATTTTATTTATTATTATTTTTTTTTTAACTAATACTATTAATATTGACACATTTTTGTTATAAACATTATAATCACTATATTGTTACTGACATTACTAACAGCAGTATTAAATAATAGAAAGTACCGAAAATTAAGGAAAAGGGTAAACAGGTGAGACAGGTAGTTCACGTAATTGGCACATTAGTGACTTAGTACTTGTGGAGCCATCTATAGGTAAAAACATTGACTAAATTCAACACACACAATGGGCAATGGCATGTACGGACATGCCATGCCTGGCGGCTTGGGGTCAAAATACTCAGCCCACTGCTCCCACATCCTACTATGATCTGAGACGATATCTCCTTTCACTGAGCGGACTGCAGTCGACTGTGAGGAGGGCTTGTGGTTTACCTTTCTCAGGGCTTGGTAGGCAGGACGAAGATCCCATAATCCACCTGTGGGGGTCCCATGAGCATTGCCCCACATGCCCCTTGCTAGGTTGGTGGCCACTGGGACACATGTGAATCACGAGTTTCGCTGTGACCACGACGTATCAAAAGTAAAAAAAAAAAAAAAAAAAAAAAAAAAAAAACTCACTATTACTCTCCCACAGGCATGATGGAAATTTGAAAAAGATCACGAAAGGTAGTGCTAGGGAACCATTTACCCCCCGGGGGCGAGGATGCTCTGGACTTACCTCGAGGTTACATGCCTGTAAAGAAAACAGAGCCCACAAGGAAAGAAAACGTGGCCACACCGTTTTTTTTTCGGTTTTCATTATTATGAAATTTTTATTCAAAATGCGTTTTTACACCCTTACACATAAACACAAAGAACTCCAAAATTATGTATTAAGAATTGGCGAAAAAGTGGGAATAACGAGGAATTATGTACTTCATCTTTTTCAGTATTTTCTATTTTAGTTCTTTTTATTTCTTTTACACATTGATATTACTATGTTTAATTTTCTAAATGTATTTTTTGTTTTAATAATGTAAGAGATTCCTATCCTTAATTACGCTTTTTCGCACTAAGAGTTGAAAAAGGAGCATACGAGAGGCATGACGGGGGAATTGGTCTTTGGGTCCTGAAAGGAGGCAATTGTTTTGAGAGGAACCCCGGAATGGGCCTCTGAGAAAAAGATAAGTGGTCGTGAGCATTACCTTCTTTAAGTAACAGAGATTTGTGATTTCTTTAGTAAAAGCATAAGTGATTTAAAGACCGGTGCCACCTATTTGAAATTGGCGTTTTAATGTATTCTTGCGTTTATGTGTTTTATTGTTTTGTTTTATAATTGTTTTAGTGTTTTATGTTCGTGTTTGTTATGGTGCTTTACGTTCGTGCTTTATGTTCATGTTCCCTTTAGTCTTTTTATGTTCGTCGTATGTTCAAGTTCATTATCATATCTTTATGTTCTTTTTTTCTTCTTCTTTTTTATCTGTGTGCTTAATGTCATCTTTTACAATTTTGCGTATTAATAAATGAAAAATATTTTAACTTGCTTATGATATAACCTCGCAGTATTGTGATCAGAGGATAAGACCCCAGGGGATGTAAGAAGGAAGAAATGAATTTTAGATTAGTCACGTGAGAACACGAAAAGGGCCAACATCGCAGAACCAATTTGCTCTCACACACTACATGTACACACCTTTCTCTCTCTCACACACACTCTCTATCTTTCCGTTCCTTACACTGCATCACCTCACTACAAGAACACAAACTTTCCCATACAATAATTATATGGGTGGTGGCAATGAGCTCCTTTCTTAATCTTGCGAGAGTCCTTTCTCATCATACAGTTGCTACACACAGATGGGACAGATAACCCCGGCTCCCAGTCAAAGTCACAGTGGTCGCCAACCCAGA
>NC_091590.1:16478256-16480756 GCF_042767895.1 Penaeus vannamei | reverse complement strand
GGTCCTTATCTTTTCTACTCTGGTTATGTTATCTGGCCCGCACACGATGTTTTATCATAATCTGTCCGGCGGACCTCTGGCGCCCCCGGATGAAACCTATGCTAAGGCATCCTCACAAGCTCATACACTAGAAACGGAAATATTCCTCTGCCTAAACCCAATACTGATAAAGGCCACCTGAATTCCTTAACTCATTTCTGTGTTCATGTCCAGCTTATTTGCTAAGTTGCCCCCTAGAAAGTAGACATGGTAGTCACCATTTGCTCACAGAGCATTGAGATTACATTTCATTGACCTTATAAATGCTATTGAAACTACGAGCAAAGAAATTCTCTAGTATTCGGTTGGCCTCGGTATTCAAGATAAACATCAAATCCTCTTCCAAAGATAGTAGACATCAGTTCATAAGAAACTCCCAGCGAATGTTAATGAGTCTGGTTTGACAATCTCGGCTGCAATCTCCGTTTCTCTCCACCTCCCACTCCTGACGATCAGAGCCTTACATAAATGGCGTCAAGATTTTTGCTTCTGCAGTGAGCATTTCGGGGTGACTAGCAATGACAAATAGCTCTATAAAGATCTCAAGAAAAAACACCGGGCGTAACTACGGCCTTCCAGGACTCTTTTGACGAAGAGCATCACATCATTGTCAATATTATTACATATTATTATGTCCTACGCCTTATTCAAGCCCGCGTAGCAGTGAGGACCCTTCTCGGTTTCCGTAAAGCAACCAGGATTGTGAACACGAGATTGAAAATTCAACTTACTCTGTTTGGGAAAGATTATGCATCTATTTTATATTTGGTATTAAAAGTGATCAGGGAACCCCTCTATCTTTCAGTTACAAAAGCAATTAAAGCATAGAACAGTTAAGCCAAATTTTAATGAAAATACCGATCCGTACTCGACCTCCTGACTAAAAATAAATAGATAGATAAACAAAATGCAAAAGCATATTCCGAATTATTTTCTTTTCATTCCTATATTCAGAGAGAATATTGGCATTGAGTGTATTTCATATAAAGACCCTAAAATAGACACGTGCTTCTTATATTCAGGGTGGGGATGGGAGCACCGTAGGGTGCATGCAATGTGTAAAAATTCCTTTGTAGGATTTATACTGCAGAATGAACAGAAACACTTCTACCCATACAATTTCCATCAGATTGAGGCACGGAATACATTTTCTATGACTCACAGAATGCCCTCCGGGCCTTGTAACTCAATAAAGGCCTAGGAAATTATATCGTAATAAACCCAAAAGAATGTTAAACATTTTTTTATGCCGTCCTATATTGGAATCTGCATGCATATTTTTTTTTTTTTTATTTACTTATTATCTGACACAAAATACCTATATTTGAATATGTTGTAGTTACATTTCATTTTAATGAAAATAAATCTGCTTTTAACTCTTTATTTATCACTTTATTCATTTTCTTTGGCGAAAGTCTAGGATAAGCTGACAGTTTGTCCTTTCCTGAAATTGGACGACTGTAGTGTTCGAAGGAAGAACCCCCTTCGAATCTTAAAAGAAAGGGATGAACCAGTGTGATGTTGTGACCGCGAGAATCAGACTTGATTACAGGCGAGCAGGTCGGGGAAACTTGCAATATGAAAGAAACTATTAAAAGCTTTGTAATTAATAATATAATCGCTTGTCCACTGTATCCCAGATTGCCATGTGATACAGCCTGTCGGGCCACGTAGCGAGAGGTATGCAGACCTGCGTAGCCATTTCACAGTGTCTAACGTAGTACAAGATATCCATGTGTTACATCCCGAACTCTGAACGTAGTATATGCTATGACCTTATATTAAATTTAACAAAGCCTACACAGAGCGGATGTCTGGCAGTAAAACCAGGTATAACAAGTACTATGTTATTTTTCTCTCCATCGATAAAGTAGAAATTATGATTATGTAATATCCTAGATTTATCAAACTTTATCAAAATATGATATATGACCGTATACGCTTATGCACAGTAGTTACTCGAGGTGGTAAAGAGAGGACTGAACTAATTAGTTAACACGGAATTAAATTCCCTTCGTGACTTTCAGCTTGTGTAGCGCTGGCCAAGCATTCTGTGCTGAGTATTCCTGTTTTAAGTGTTTATCATCGTGTACATTTTAAAGTTATACTGGCAATAGCTATAGAGGGAATACAAAGAATTTCAACTGATATTGAAAAAGGTATATGTACAGTATATATCTTCTCATTTACTGACATCATGTTATGATATTTAATAGTAATATGTTTGAACAGTATTCATGTTGATATATTCATACCTTTTCTACAAGTGATATATTTCATTATGTTAGTAAGTAAACTATTCTATTTCCAGTATTCTATTTTTTGATGCAGTTGCTCTACTCCAATTGCTTTTTTGATTTGTTTAATTATTGTGAAGATAGAGAAAGACATTTATGAATCAACTGTTTTTCTTATAACAACTTTCCATCTTTTTCCTTTTTGTTTTTATTTTCCGTAGTCT
>NC_091590.1:16463256-16468256 GCF_042767895.1 Penaeus vannamei | reverse complement strand
AGGAAGGGGGGAAGGACAAAGGGGAGGAGATCGGAGAGAAAGTGGGTAGGGGGAAGGCAGGGGGGGAGGGGAAGGGACACAGACGGTGAGAGGGGAGAGGCAGAGGAGACGGAAAGGGGGGGGGGTGTAAGAGTACTTCCGGGTAAGATAAATCCCGTAAAGAGAGAAGAATATTTATGACCGAAACGGGCATACATAACGTCATGAACGGTGACTTTGGGGGCGGAGTCACACGAGGAGGTGGGAGGGACCGAAGCAAAGAGGTGGGCGGAGACTCGAGGGAAGCAGAGGCCTATTGAGGAGGGACAGGAGGGGGAGGGGGTAGCAGGGGGATGAATGGAGGAGGGAGGGAAAGGGGGGAAGGAGGAAATGAAGAGGAAGATGATGACCAAGAAGAGGCAGAAGATTTACAAACGTCGGTGGAAGAGGTTCTCGCACGAGCGCATCTCTGATCTCTTGTTGTTTTTTTTCGTTTTTCGACAGACTGGCGACTTGAACCCGAGACACGTAAGTTGAGTGCATTCTGTCGCTTCGATTTTCTGTAAATCCATCTGTTTTTCTTCCGATTCTATGTGTTCCGTATTCGTAAAATATATCTTATTCATGTTGTGCAGATAATGATATTAATAACATCTAGAATAATGTTAGTGACACTAATGGAAATGATTTGGACAATAATGATTATGATGATGCTTTCATGACGATAATGAGGCGATGATTTTCATGATAATGATGCTGGAAGGATAATTTTAATGATGATAATGACAACAGAAGCAACAGCAGAAAAAACACTACCACCTTCACCACACACCACCATTCCCAACACTACGCCCCCACCACCACCACCACCACCACCACTCCCTACACCACGCCCCCACCACCAGCAACAACCTAACCCCGCTCCGCATCCTTCTCCCTCCCCCAGGATGTCCGTCGGCACCGTCTCCTTCAGCAGGCCGTCGCTGACCATCCGGAACAGCGTCAACACGCCCATCCTCTCCGACGCAGACATGGACGGCACCCCGACCATCCGGAAGGTGTCCATCCTGGCGTTCTCGGTCACCATCCTGCTGGACGCGCTCAAGGAGGAGTACGGCTTAGGGAGGTAGGTTTGGGGGGGATGGGTGTGGGTGGGGTTTGGGGAATGAGGAAATGGGTTGGGAATGGGGGATGGGGTGAGGGGATGAGGGACGGGTGGGGGATGAGGGATGGGGTGAGGGAGGGGGAAGGGGTGGGGGAATGGGGGATGGGGTGGTGGGAATAGAAGGTAGAGCTTGATTGATGGATGGATGGATAGGTAGATAGGTGGATAGATACGTTGAAGTACATATGTGATAGACAGATTAATGAATGTATATTCAAATACATGGATATATTGTTAAATGGATTAGGTAGGTAGGAAACTCGCTAGGATAGATAGCTAGAAAGATAAACAGACAGACAGGCAGATAGACTAACCCTCCCTCGCTCTCCCTCCCCCCTCCCCGACCCCCAAGGAGCTTCAGCGACGACCAGGCGGGCATCTACCGCTCTCTGGAGGACCGGATCTCGACCTCGACGGGGTTGGACGGGCGGAGCTGCCTCCTGCGCTTTGTGTGCGAGATGCAGCGCTTCCCCATCAGGGAGTGGACCATCGCGGGCGAGGTCATCACCACGCTCTTCACGTTAGTCTCGCCCCGACTTGATCGACGGGCTCATTTCAGTTCTCTTCTTCTTCTTCTTTTTATGCATTGTTTATTTGCTTATTTACTCGCTCCCGTTTCATTTCCGTTTTTTTCTTCTTCTTCTTGCATTATTGATTTACTTATTTACTCGCTCAGGCTCATTTCCATCTCTTCTTCTTCTTCTTCTTCTTTCTTTTTATGCATTATCTATTTACTTATTTACTCGATCCCGTTTCATTTCCGTTTCTCCTTCTTCTTCTTTTTACGGATTATTTATTTGCTTATATACTCGCTCCCGTTTAATTTTTTCCCATTTATTGTTTATTTATTTATTTATTCACTTGTTACTTATCCATTTATTAATTCATTTATTTGTTTTTGAGGAAGGTTGTTTTAATGCTATTCTTGTTTATGCCTGTTGTTTTATTTATATGAAAATATGCACAATATTTCATTCAGTTATCTAGCTGTTACATCGCATACAATGGAAGAATTCGTCCAAAGTTTCCTCTGCTTTCTCCCCCTTTCCTCAGGCCGCGCGAGGGCAAGAACGAGCTCCTGCAGGAGTACCGGGAGGCGCAGTGGGAGGGGCAGCAGGAGGGACTTCCTTCCTCCTCCGCCTGCGAGACCTACGCCGTCCGCTGCCCCTTCAGCGTCTTCAACTACTTCAACCCCGAGGAACAGCTGGGACTCGGGGGCGAAGGCCTCGACAACTTCCTGTAAATCCCGAGGGAAAGGAGAGGGCGAAGGGCGACCTCGGTACAGGGAATGAGAGGAAGAAATCTATTATTATTTGGTATCTATTTATCCAGATATTTATTGATCTATTCTTATACGTGTGTCTCTTGTCTGAAAATAAAATTTTCAAGCATTTACCCCATTGATTCATCTCTTTGTTTACTCTCGGGAGAGAGAGAAAATAAATATATACATATATCTATGTATATACACATATATACTGTATGAAAGATGTGAATATGAGTATGCACATCCTTATGTATCTAGATCGTTAGCTAAATAAATAAATAAATACAGATGTAGATATAAGTATATGTATATACATACATATATATGTGTGTGTGTGCTTGAGAGAGAGTTTGTGAAAAGATAGATGTAAATGTTAATATAGACACATATATAGCAATTTATAATAATTTAGTTTTAATTCCACTCTCCACAATGGATATTCTTATCTGTGACATACTATCTGTTTATTTGCTTTTAAATTACCCCCTGTGTACAAGGAATAGCTGGGGTGACCATCCACTGGCAGCGCGCAGGATCGAAGGCAGGTCAGCAAGATTGCTAAACGAGAACGCTTCGTTGCATGACACAGCGCACTCCAACACTCAGCGTGTGTGATCCTCCTCTGAACATCCAGTCAGGACGGTCATCAAACCATAAGCAAAACTTAGGCCACAGCAATTTTTTTCTTCTTCTTCTTGAATAGCAGGCGTCTGATGATAAGGAAATGTCGGCGGGGGAAAAAATCCCAGCACCAAAATAAGACAGCTGTACCTCCTACCTTCCAAAGATCAGAAGCAAAGGAATGCATCAGTTCCAGCCTCACCTGGAAGAATTCTGTCTTACTAGAAGTCCTCGAGGAGTTGAATGAAAACAGACAAAGAATTCTTATTTATTATTTTGGAAATCAAAATAAAAAATATTCACGATAGACAATAGACATGACATGACGCATAAGAGTAAGGTATTTCCGCCAAATATATTTTATTTTTGTTTTGAGGACGGGAGAAACGATCTCATACACAATGAATCACAGACAAATTGATTTGTATTTTTTTTTCTTTCGCGGACGTCACAATGTCGGCGGGAAATTTGAAAATAAAATCGGGATTTTCACTTTTTTTTCATTTTCTTGGAAATAACTGTCAGCGGGTCCGCTATTCAAGAAAAAATGCCGTGGCTTTAGATAATTACACTAACTGTCCCCATCGTGATTGTATAAGTCGATACTGAGATAGGTAGAGATAAAGCTATAGATATCGTGATTCATACTTGTATCAAATATAAATCGTGCCTTCATTCCCCTCTCTGTCTGCAAAGATGTCTGCCAATTAGTCAGCCAAGACGGGGATATTTCCGTCAGGCATCAAGCACGGTAAAACTTTCGTGCATTGATCATGTTGACCATCATGCATGAAGGGAAATAGAAGGGGGAGACGGACTGAGAGAGAGAGAGAGAGAGAGAGAGAGAGAGAGAGAGAGAGAGAGAGAGAGAGAGAGAGAGAGAGAGAGAGAGAGAGAGAGAGAGAGAGAGAGAGAGAGATCGTGTGTGTGTGTGTGTGAGTGTGTGTGTGTGTGTGTGTGTGTCTGTGTGTGTGTGCGTGCGTATGTCTGTGTGTACGTGTGCGTGTGTGAAGGATAGAAAGAGAGACAAAGGTAAAAATAGAGATTTTGTGTCAGAGGAAGACACATATACAGACGGAAAGACTGATATGTAAACACATAAACAGAAAGCTAGAGAGGGGGAGGGGGGCGAATGAGACAATAAAGAGAGAGAAAGACATGAATGCATAAAAGGCTTGTCCGGAGAGCGTCCATACAACCGTGAACCTGCAGATGGAAGTGAGGGTAGGGGTGGTGGAAGGAGGGGGAAGGGGGTCAATGGGGCTGTTGATTGAGTCCCTCTCCTCCAGGTAAGAAGGTGAGAGGTGGATGATGCAAGCAGGTTCACTGTTACGTACGGGATTATACGGACACTCATCAATGTCTGTAAATGAATATAAAAGCAAACATTAACACATGCACATATAGATGCACATACCCCTCCCCACACACACACACAAATAGCAAACACTTATACAAAATCTAAATAATATAGTCTAACACACATGCATGCATACACATACACACAGGCACGTAAACACACAGACAATCAAACAAACACATACACGCAAACAATTAAACCCACACAAAACTATCTTCCATCAAAATGCCCATAAATATGAATCGATTTCCTCACACCACCACACATTCCTTACCAAAGGATCGCTATCAGTTATCATCCCTATTTCCTTCGTAGCGTAACTAGCTTTCTTCACAGACATCTGATCGATTATAATGCGAATAAGGATAATGATTAGCATAATAATGATAACGATGATAATAATAATAATGCTAATGATAATATTAATAATAATAATAATAATAACTAATAATAATGTAAAATATAATAATGATAACAATAATAACCATAGTAATAATAATGATAATAGTGCTAATGATGATGATGATGATGATTATAACGATAATTACAACCTACTTCATTGATAAACAAAGAGAAGAAAAGGGTAAGATAAATACTTAGAGATCTCC
>NC_091590.1:16455756-16458256 GCF_042767895.1 Penaeus vannamei | reverse complement strand
CCTGGGATACGTGGGGTGCATAATAGGCCGATAGACCTACGCTTTCCATACTCATCTCCCGCTATCCCCCCCCCCCTCCTTTCCTGCCCCCCTAAGCCCTTACCATCTCTCCCTCCCCCCTCCTATCCCTTAGCTTCCCTCCCTCCCGCTTCTTATTCCTTGAGCTCCCTCCCTCCCCACTTTACCCCTTAGCCTCCCTTCCCTCCCTCCCTCCTCTTAGTTCCCTCCCTTCCCCCTCCTATCTCTTAGCATTTCTCCCACCTCTCCTACCCCTTAGCCCCCCTCCCTTCCGCCTTCTATCCCTTAGCCTCCCTACCTTCCCTCCCTCCTCTTACCTCTTAGCCTCCCTCCCATCCATCTCTTATCCTTCTTCCACCTCGCACTTCTCTTTGCTTCCCCTCTTCTTATCCATCTCTCCCTTTTTCCTGCCTTTCCTTCTTTACCCCATTTTCCCTCTGCCTTCACCATCCCTCTTCCCCTCTTCTCCCTTCCCCCTTCCTCCTTCCTCCCTCCCCTCCCATTCTTAAGGAGCCTTTGCCAATTAATTTTCCTAGTTACAATTCTTATGATCATCCTTACCGTCAGCATGGATAACTAAGGTTGTATTGTTATTATTATCATTTTAATGTAGTTATCGTAACTATCATTATCAATATTACTGTTATTATTATTACCATTATTTGCTATGATTGCCATTATCAACATCGTCATTATGATAATAATACTAATAACAATAGTAATGATAATAATGATAACAATAATGGAAATAGTAATAACAATGATAATAATAATGATGATGATCACTATCGTTTTTGTTATCATTATTATTATTATCATTATTTTTATTATCATCATTATTATTATCATTGTTATCATTATTGTTTTTGTAATCATTACTAATATTATCAGTATTATTATCATTATTATTGTTATTGTTATTATTATAAACATTAATATTATCATTATCATTATCATTATCATCGTTATCATTCTTATTATTATTATGACTATTATCATTATGATCACTGTCATTAAAATAATGTCAATATTACTTATATCACCATTAACATCATTATCATTATCATTATCATTATTATTACCCCTTACTACCGTTATTATCATTACTAACATCGTTATTATTATTGCTATTACTATTATTGGTATGTGCGTGTGTTATTATTATTATCACTATCATCAGTATCATTATTATCATATCAAAATTATTATCATTATCATTATCATTATTTTTGTTTTAAATATTGTTTTATGATTAATCGTATTATCAATATCATTACTACTAGCATTGTAATAAACATTATTACCACAATCATCATCACTATTAATGTGACCATTCCTATCATCACTATCATTATCGTCATTACAATTAATATTTTTCTATCATTATAATCATCATTCTTATCAATGATATTATCACCAATATTATTACTATTCATCTTATCATAACTATCATCATTATCATTATTGTCATCATTATAGATATATTCATTACAAATCGTATCATTATTTACATTATTGCTATTATAATAACCATTATTCTTATCATGATTTTCAGCGGTATATCATCATTATTACTTTCATCAATTTTATCATAATCATTACCACTATTATAACTGCAATAGTAATCATTATCATCATATTCATTATTATTGGTGTTGTCGTTGATGTAATTATCATAATCACTATTAGCTCTATTGCCAATATCATACATATTGCTATCATCATCATAGTGATCATTAATAATGTCACTGTTATTAACATGATATTTGTTATTTCAATCATCATCCTGTCATGATCGTTATTGGCAGTACCAATAGTAGTAACAATTATAAAATGAAGATGACAAAAATTGATGTAACACAAATAATACATTCCCATAAACATTGTTTCTATGATTCTTCTTATTATTATTATTAGTAATGATATTGTCGTTGTAGATATTTCATCGTTTTATCATTTTTATTGCTATTGTATTTCCTCCTCAGACCTACGCAAATTGAAGTAAGCGCCGGCAAAGGCAACGGTGATTTCAGTTTGATTTTTTAGCATTAAAATCAAGATCTCATTATGACCACATGGACGGTATGGAATTACTGCGTTAAAGATTTTATAAGGAAAGTACATGTGATCTTTCCCTCCCTGCACCTCAGGCTCCCCCACCCCTTCAGCCCATGCCCTCCCATATCCTAAGGTTTTTCCTCCCCACACCCTGGCACCGGCATAAAGGACTTACTTCCACCCCTTCCCCTTTCCACATCTTCTTCCCCTACACCCTATCCCCTCCCTCCTCATCCACGTCTATCCCATCTCTCTCTCCTCAACTCCTACCTTCCCTACACCCTCTCTTCTTCCCCAATCCCCTTCTTCCCCGACACCCCATCCTTCTCTCCAGCAACCTCCCCCCTCTAACCCCCTCCCCAACCTCTCCACTCCTCCCTCCCTCCTTAGACAGTGGGAAGGAAAGATGCAGCGGGTGTCCCTA
>NC_091590.1:16385412-16387912 GCF_042767895.1 Penaeus vannamei | reverse complement strand
GTTTTGGAAATTTTGCTGTTTTGCAGTTGTTGAATTAGTATTATCATTTTAGAAAAAAAAATGAAAAATATGTATTCTTTAGTTACAATTTGCTGTAAGAATCAAACTCAATTTATACGTGTATAGTTATATATTGGTAGACCTACTATAAAACTTTATGTTTGGCAAATTTATACATTTTCGTTAATGGCTAAATGGAAAAGCAAACAAATAACAAAATTAAAAGCCGCTGGTCAAGGTTATGATCTCACTACATAATCTCTTATACAACAAACAAAATTGGAAACAAAAGTGGAATTGAAGAAGTGGATAAGAAGGAGGTTATCGAGGCTCTTTGTTCCACTTCCACGTCGGCTTCGTCACGCGCCTTGCCGCTTTGCCATCGTCGGGGCCGCATGCACGACTGTGTTCGCTCTGGTGAAGTTTACTTTTATTTTTCAGTGTATGCATCAACTGGTGTTGGGAATTCTTTGACAGCAGGTGTAGGTAGGACTTCGGGAAACACGCCTCTTGCTAGCTAGGCTGGAGGTCCCAATACAACCTCGCTATAATGATGATGAACTCTTTAAAGATTTTGTGCGTCGTAGTTTGTCATTCGTGTCCGGCGCATTGCCGGGTTGTATGTCACCCGAAAACCCTACTGATATCATACATGTGTGTGAACTATTTACCAGCCACCATGATCTCTCAGCCCTCATTAACACACTGGACAATGAACTTGAACAGGTATCACGCTGGTTTGCTGCCAACAAACTAACTTTAAACATAAAAAATATATAATTCTACATTGAAATAAACGAATAATGCATCCATTACCGTCAATAGACATTAAGGATTGTATACTAGAATAAGGATCAAAATTCAAATTCGTAGGTGCAATTATTATTCAAAAACTTTAAATTGGCATGAACATATGCATTTGAATTGTACATTGTCTAAAGTTTTTGGCGTTTTCCTTATATCAGTCTTATTTCACCCAAGCATCGATGATATGACATGGTACATAATCGTTAAAGAGCTTTGTCTAAATGTACAAATGTAAATGTTCATGTAAAATATATAGATGGGCGAGATTTCAATTTCAAATTCAAAAATTAATTATTTAGAGCATTAAAATCATAACTCCCGCCATGAAGGCATTAAGGATACAAATGTCAAAACTTCCTGTAGACCCTGATTACCAAAACAATCACCAAAGCACGCAGGGCATGCTTGTGTCATCAGATCTCTCTTGAACAATGTCCAGGGGTAAAGTCTCAGCCCGACCCGGGGGTCAACCCTCACTGGCTGCATATATGCATGCTCTTTATCAGTTGATCAATTATACGATGTTCCATCGTCACGGCACTTTCCACAGTAGCTCTACACACGTGATTTTCCTTTTCTATTCAACAACCGTGGAAGATTCCTAACTTTCCACATCCTTCCCTCCTCAGTATCAGCCTTTTCCCAAGACGCTATAACATTCTGTCACAGATATCTAACACACGCAGTAACCCAGCACGGGAGGCATTCTGGTACTACACCTTGCCCACAGATGATCTGTAGGCTATCAAGGTTAGTTCGTTCGATTCCTGTTGCAGAGCATGGGAAACCAGGCTCTGCTCTGTTGATGACCTTGGAGAGATGGGATATACTTGCATCTTTTTCCAAATATGAAAAAGAAAGTAAAATTATTGTTTGTCTTGCGACGTATGTTTGCGTTGTAAGCTAGGCAAACATATCCCTATTCATCTTTTAAGATATCCTGAGGTTTCAAGGAAATTTAAGTGTGTCCATACAGATATAGTGAATCCTTATCAGGGATCAGTGGGTTTTCGTTATATTGTTACAGTAGTTGATGAATTGACAAAATACCTGGTTCCGATTCCATTAAAGTCTAAGGAATCATTGGAAGCTGCAAGGCATTTATCATTGATTAGATTTAGGGGTCTTCACGTCAAATTATTTCTGATGGGGGATGGGAGTTTGTAAATGAACTATCAAATACTTAAACAAAAGAATATCAGATTGACGATCATGCTATTACTCCACATCATCCAAACTCAAATGTGCTAACAGAGTAAATAATACATTAAATAGCTTACAATAGAGTTAGCTTACAATACTGCTTACCATACAGTGAAAAAAGACTCCTTTTAATGTTAATGCATCAGAACCCTCATTTTACGTATATTCTCTTTTCAAAGGACACGTCTCCTTGGTATAACGTTGAAAGTTATTTACAAGAAACAAGAGTCATGGGTTCAAAGATTTATAAGAAATGTAAAGAATGCATTAAGGAAAAAATCCTGAGAGGCCAAGAGATCGACCCCATGCCAAACCATATCAATTCATGGAAGGAGACCGGGTATATCTTAAAGCTACTCCGAGGTGGGGTTGAATAATAAAGTACATCCGTTATATACAGGACCATACAAGAGTTACGGAATCAAGAGAATTGATGACTATCAAGTACGCAACGAACATGTAGATAGGTTGAAATTAGAAATGTCATTAA
>NC_091590.1:16335412-16337912 GCF_042767895.1 Penaeus vannamei | reverse complement strand
CATAATGATAATAGTCATAATAATAATAAGAATGATAACGATGATAATGATAATGATAATGATAATATTAATGTTTATAATAATAACAATAACAATAATAATGATAATAATACTGATAATATTAGTAATGATTACAAAAACAATAATGATAACAATGATAATAATAATGATGATAATAAAAATAATGATAATAATAATAATGATAACAAAAACGATAGTGATCATCATCATTATTATTATCATTGTTATTACTATTTCCATTATTGTTATCATTATTATCATTACTATTGTTATTAGTATTATTATCATAATGACGATGTTGATAATGGCAATCATAGCAAATAATGGTAATAATAATAACAGTAATATTGATAATGATAGTTACGATAACTACATTAAAATGATAATAATAACAATACAACCTTAGTTATCCATGCTGACGGTAAGGATGATCATAAGAATTGTAACTAGGAAAATTAATTGGCAAAGGCTCCTTAAGAATGGGAGGGGAGGGAGGAAGGAGGAAGGGGGAAGGGAGAAGAGGGGAAGAGGGATGGTGAAGGCAGAGGGAAAATGGGGTAAAGAAGGAAAGGCAGGAAAAAGGGAGAGATGGATAAGAAGAGGGGAAGCAAAGAGAAGTGCGAGGTGGAAGAAGGGTAAGAGGTGGATGGGAGGGAGGCTAAGAGGTAAGAGGAGGGAGGGAAGGTAGGGAGGCTAAGGGATAGAAGGCGGAAGGGAGGGGGGCTAAGGGGTAGGAGAGGTGGGAGAAATGCTAAGAGATAGGAGGGGGAAGGGAGGGAACTAAGAGGAGGGAGGGAGGGAAGGGAGGCTAAGGGGTAAAGTGGGGAGGGAGGGAGCTCAAGGAATAAGAAGCGGGAGGGAGGGAAGCTAAGGGATAGGAGGGGGGAGGGAGAGATGGTAAGGGCTTAGGGGGGCAGGAAAGGAGGGGGGGGGGATAGCGGGAGATGAGTATGGAAAGCGTAGGTCTATCGGCCTATTATGCACCCCACGTATCCCAGGGTAGGTGCGTGTGGATGAGTGAGGGGTGGGGGGGTACTTAGGGTGGGTAGAGAGGGGTGAAGGGGGGTAGAGAGTACAATAAGGGCGGGGATAGTAGTATGGGTGGGGGTATAGGGTGGGGGTTGGGGCGAAACGAGGAGGAGGGAGGGAGATCCTGGGAGAGATAAGGAGCGAATAGGAAAGGAGGGGGAGGAGGGGGAGGAGAGGTAGGCGGGGGGAAGCGTTTCATCTGCTCTCTAGTGGGAGTGTTTGTGGAGAGGGAAGGGAGGGGAAGGGGGGTTCTAGGGGGAGTGGAAAATTGGGGGGAAGGGGGGTTCTAGGGGGAGTGGAAGGGTGGGGGGGAAGGGACAGACAAGCGAAGGGATGGGGATCCAGGGGGATGGGAGGGGAGGAAAGGGGAGGTGGAAGGGACAGACGAGGGGGAGGGGAAGGGACACAGGAGGAGGGGGGTGTCACGTGGAATAGTAGGTCAGGGATGTTGTGTCATTCGTGCTATACTGCCTGTTATGCATTACACGTCCTGCCTTGCCCTAAATGAAGGGGCCCATAGACGCCGTTATGGTACGGCATGGAACGGCAGGGGCTGGTGAGCCTTTTTTCGATATTTTCATGATTTTAACAGTCATGAGATGCCATGCGGGTCTCTGATATATGGAACTAGAGGAAATACATGTGTATTAAGTAGGTCTTGTCAAAGAACATGAATATGGGGCGATAAAAAGATTATGAGGCGATACCTGATTTTTTTTTCGTGTAAAATGACGATATGAAGGTGGAATCCATGAAAGGCTGGGGCCATCTTACAAAAATACATGAAATACATTAATAAATAGAGAAATTGGAAAGGAGGAAGCGGTGGCAAAAATGCGATCACACAATAGTTGATACAAAGAACTGGCTTAATCGATAGTATACAAACAATTATCGTGTAAGCAAATTGGTTTATTGAATGGAATACACAGCGTAGTAGTAACGTAGCTTTTTTTTGTTTTGATTTTACAAAATGTGACGATCTTTATATACTGTACATATATCACAGATATCCAATTTTGATATCTGAATTAGAAAAAAAAATAATAGAAATAGAAGAGAGGAGAGGCAGATAGAAAGATAGATAGATAAAGCGAGGTAGATAGATAGATAGATAGATGTATAGATAGATAGATAGATAGAAATAGAGATAAATAGATAGATAGAGATAGACAAATAGATAGATAGAGACAGAGAGAGAGATAGATAGAGAGAGAGAGAGAGAGATGTACAGCCAGTCATGCTGACAGACTCAAACATACGCTCAAACATGGATTTATTATGCTACTCTATATACACCCGCTGCTCTAACAACGTGAATACATATCAGTATCGGGATTAGTAAATCTGTTAGTGATATCGTCATCATCATTATCACTGCCTCTACTCTTGTCCATCGCATTTATATCATCATTTTCATCATCATCATCAGTAGCATCCATATCATTAT
>NC_091590.1:16325523-16328023 GCF_042767895.1 Penaeus vannamei | reverse complement strand
ATATATATATATATATCCATATGGATATATATATATATATATATATATATATATATATATATATATATATATATATGGATATATATATATATATATATGGATATATATATATATATATATGGATATATATATATATATATATATATATATATATATATATAAAATGTTACAGAGAAAGACGCACCCTCCCAGAGACCCGAATCCGAGAAAGATGTAGGCATATAACCTTGGTCAGAACCAGAACTTTAGTGGTGGTAAATAAGAGCAATTTATATCCTGACTGGAATTGAGTAAAAGCTCTACGATATTATGATGTTCTTTTTGAGAGCAAGTTGCACTCACTAGGGAGTTACAGGCATTTTCAGTCATGGAAAGGTAGACAAAGGTGTGTGTATCACCAATTTATCATAGCGGAGGTAATGCACGAGAAATTAACACCAGATAAACTTACCACGAATTATAAAAATGTCTTCCCTAAGTTGGCGTCCCAACTCCAGAAGTACTGTTACTAGGGGTCAGCATAAAAACATCCAAGGCCCTAAATTACGTTAAATTATTAACATCCAACCCAAATGGATGTTAACTGTTAAAATCAAAAGGTAATGCTGACGGATACCTAGTAAGTACTTGTGTACAAAAGAATTAAGAAATAAATTAATATGAAGGCTGAAAAAGTAAAGGAATGGACTATTCACGAAGACTGTCCGAACGCCCACAAGGTCAGACAGGAATCAGCCGAAACAACAACAAATGTCAACGACATGAATATGAAATACCATGTGATGACAAGATTAAAGATCCTCAAGACATACGGATCCCAAAGACTGCCTGATCGCCCACAAGGTCAGGCAGAAATCAAAGAGAGACTTATATCACGCACACACACACAAAATAATAATAATAAAAAAATAATAATAAAAAAATAAAAAGATCTTGAAGACCTTTATCCCCGGAGGTAAGGATCCTCAAGCAGGGACGAAAGAAAACATTAATTAACTTATTGTAAAAAATATACAGTATGTATGAATCCTCAAGTACGAACGAAATAAAACAACTAAGTCACACTGGAGGTACAATCACCAAGGGGTGCTTGATCACCCACGAGGTCAGCCAGAAGTTCACAGAAACCATGCATTATGCAAAGCAAGACAAACAAACCCAAATCGATAACATACGTAAGAAAAAGATCCAGAGGTACGGATCCTCATGCAGTGACGAAATTTAAGTAATAACCTAGTTATAAAAATTATTACACTGGAGGTACGGATCCACAAGCAGTGTTCCTCTAAATCACTTCTTAATGCTTTCAAACAGTTGGAATTAAAATACTGCTATGGGACTTCACGAAGGAGTGCACCCTGCAGATGACAATGCAGTATGTCACGCTAAAGTCCAAAAGAGACCAGTCGTCTACACACGACCGTCAAAATCACTTAGCTTGGGGAGAGCGTGAAGTAAATCCAAACGAGAGCACAACACAGGTAAAATTTCCACTGCGAAGGACCAAAGTGCGGGACAGAGGTCAGGACCGGTGATTTTCCTTCCCCCAGCCACTAGTACATATACCCCGAAAGAAACCCCAGGCCAAGCCCCAGGCATGGCGCGAAAGAAGAAAATAGGCAAATGAAGTGCCTGAAGACCAAGCCGATGGTTTGACAACCCAAACGACCAAGACGGGAGAGGGAAGGGAAAAACAAAAAAGAAAAACTGGGTAACGACCATCACAATTTGGAGACGTCGACAAGGGGAAAGGATATTAGAAAGAGATAAATAAAGGAAAGATACGGAGAAAATCCGATAATAAACAGTTGTTTTTAAAAACTGTGCATTCGGCCATAACATATTTACAATATTCAGGTTTAAAAATAAATAAATAGTTATTTTGGCATGGCGACTTCAACGCCATACAAGTAGTGAGTCTTGGTAAAAATTACGTTCATGGTTATAAAAATAACCAAGTTCATATCACTACAGACATACAATCAACTCTGTCCTTCTTGACTGGTGGTTGGACTTATAAAAAAATATATATATAAATGAATAAGAAAGCCTGCGGGACTTAGTCGCAGGTAGCAAAAAAATATACGTGTCTGCGGGATGTAACCGCACGTGGCACACGGCGGGGACTTCGTGTGGCTCGCGATGCGTTGGCCGAGGTTCATGGTGATGATATCATCCTTAAAGTCGGGACGTACGCACCCGTACACTACAATCGATAAACCAACCTAATATATCAATATAAATTATAGTGACTAAGCGTACTGCCCGAGGACACATTCTCTCCACTGCGGTATGTACGGCAAGATAGAGCTGCATTCAGACCGTAAAATAGTAAACCAAATACCTTTATATCCGGAAACGTCAAACTTCCGTTGCTTTGTACCGTCGGGATTGCTACGATTTTAATCACCTTTTTCGTCATTTGGAGCTCTTGATGGGTTCAGATATAAAACTGGGATGGATACTAATGTCTAATTATTCTTCGATGTCACTGTAAAAC
>NC_091590.1:16310523-16318023 GCF_042767895.1 Penaeus vannamei | reverse complement strand
ATCTTAGGTTGTTTAGGTGTTCGTCTCCTATTTTGATACCCTTCCCTTCCCATTCTAGTTTTTTTTAATATTTCCTCGAGGCAGGCTGTAAACAGCTTTGGTGAGATGGTGTCGCCCTGTCTAACGCCTTTTTTAATTGGTATTTTATCGGTTTCTGTGTGGAGTTTGATGGTTGCTGTCCCATCTTTGTATATATCTTCCAATATATTACAATATACCTCCTCAACTCCCTGTTGTTGAATAGCACCTAATACTGCTGGTATTTGTACAGATTCAAATGCCTTTTCATAATCGATGAATGCCATACACAGGGGTTTCCTATATTCGTTTACTTTTTCTCTTATTTGGGTGATCGTGTGGATGTGATCTGTTGTTGAGAATCCGCTGCGGAAGCCTGCCTGTTCTCTAGGCTGGCTGGAATTCAGACTGTCAGAGATGCGAGCTGTAATGACTTTCGTGAACAGTTTGTAAGTAACCGATAGGAGGCTTATGGGTCGGTAATTTTTTAAATCCTTTTTATTGCCTTTTTTGTGTAACAAGATAATTGTTGCATTTTTCCAGGCTTTCGGAGTTTTTCCGCTGAGAAGACATTTGTTAAAAAGATTAGCTAGTTTCACTGTTGCGATGTCTCCTGCATCTAATATGAGGTCTATACTAATTCCGTCTTCGCCTGTTGTTTTCCCTCTCTTCATGCCTTTAAGTGCTCTTTTTATTTCTTCTTTTGTGATATTAGGTACGTCGCTAGTTACCGCGTTTGCTTCTATTTGTGGCTGTTCGTTTGAGTTGTATAGATCCCTGTAAAAGTCTTCCACTACTTTGATGATTTCATTCTTATTATATGTTACTTCTCCGTCTGGTTTCTTAATTGCATACGTTTGATTTCTCCCTATTCCTAGTCTTCTTTTAGCTGCTTTCATGCTGGTACCTGAAATCACTGCTTCATTTATTATTTGAGTATTGAATTTTCGAACGTCTTCCCTCCTTTTTTTATTTATGGTCTTTGTTAGTTCAACCAATTCTATCTTGTCCCTATTTGACGATACTTTCATGTCTCTACGTTTTTTCATAAGCTGTTTAGTTTCTACCGAGAGCTTGCTGGAGCATCGATTGTCGTTCTTGCTGCCTACTTCAAGTGCAGCTTCTTTTATTATGTCATTGAACTGTTTATTGATTTGGTCGATGTTGAGATCTTCGTCGCGTAGGAGTGAATATCTGTTTTGGATGTTGAGGCTAAATTCTGTTGCTCTGATCCTCAAGTTAGCCAAGTTTGGCTGCGGTTTACACATTAGTTTGTTCCTTTCCCTTCTGAGATGTATTTTAATTTCGCCTCTTACCATTCTATGGTCGCTGCCTACATCTACTTTATTTATAACCTCTACATTTTTTATTATATCGCGCCTATTTGAAATTATGAAGTCAATTTCGTTTTTGACGTCAGATGGCGACTTCCATGTCCACTTCCGTTCTAGTTTTTTTTTTTTCGAAGAATGTATTCATGATACTGAGTGATCGAGCCTCCGCAAAGTCGACTAGCATTTGTCCCCTCTCGTTCCTAGTGCCTGTTCCATGGTTCCCTACTGCGGTTTCGCCCTCTGTCTTTTTACCTAATTTGGTATTAAAATCCCCCATAATTATTGTGAAATGGGTTTTTGTTCTCTCGCTGGCTAAATGATCTAAATCTTCATAGAAGCTCTCTATTTCTTCATCACTGTGGCTGCAGGTTGGAGCATAGACTTGAATAATTTTTAAGTTGTACCTATTGTTTAGTTTTATTGTTACAGAAGCCACTCTTTCGCTGACACTATAGAATTCTACGATGTTCTTTTCTAAGCGTTTGTGTATTAAGAATCCTACCCCTAATTCCTGTTTGCTACCCAGAGGTTTTCCTCTCCAATAGAGCACGTGTCCCTCATTTATTAACTTCTGCTCTTCGCCTAGTCTTCTAACTTCGCAGAGTCCTACTACATCCCATTTAATGGAAGAGAGTTCCTCTAGTAAAGCTAGTAAGTCGGATTCAGGTCTCATGGTCCTTATATTGTATGTGCAAAGGTTCATCAACGTGGGGCGGCCTGTCTTTACCCGGATATTTTTAGCACCCCCTGCTCCGGAGCGATCCTGATCGCCGCCGTAACCAGGGGCTCCTTCGCCTCCGGGGAATGGGGGCCATGGCTGGATGCTTCTTTTCATGGAAGTGGACAGCCGATTTACCTCCCACCTACTGGCTTAAGTGTATCTTGGTGGGAGGGGAGTAATTTAGCCGGAATGCCATTGATAAGTCCCCCCAGCAGGTTTAGTCCTATCTGGAGTGGACTTGGGAGCGGCAATGCACGGCCTGCTCACTACTCCCGTGAGTTGGGCTTAATTATCAGGAGTGCATATATGTTTGATTTTATTTCATTTATTAATTTCATATGTGCGCCTGTTGCAGACATCTTTATTCCCGCACATGCTCTAAGTACTACGCATATGCTCATTCCCACGCATATGCATATGCAAGCATACACTTTATTCTTGTATCTATGCTTATGGATATGGATACTTATTCCTACGTTATAAATAATTACATACATGTCCATCGTAGTCTGACCTAGTCATATGTTCACATCGCCTGTCTCTTTCTGCGCTTGTTATATGTTATTGATAAGTGAGTGAGTATACATGAGTGTATACTCATCCGTGTATATGTAAACACCCCTTTTTGCATACCTCGCAAACTTACATATCACTATACATATGCATGTATCTATCCCTGCATATGCTCACGCATCCGTGTATGAGCACATACATTTGCAGCATACACTAGTGTCCCCCCCCTGTATATCTGTGTATATATCTGTACTTGTTTTACATATAACTACCTCTACGTACATACATACGTACATACATACATACATATACTTAATTATTTATCCACCTTCCTTCATCCTGCACACACCTATATACGTATACCTATACATATTCACATATAAATATCTACCTATACATTCACTCCCGCATACACATATACACGCACATTATATATACCTATATACACATACATATGTATCTATGCTTATATACACATGTATATGTACACATTCATACATGAATATATACACCATATGAACAAATTTGCATATTTACGCCTTTAAACCCATGTATGCCCTCATGTATAAGCTATATGGAAGCTATATGGAAGCTTATAGCCTTACGTAGACAAACAGCAGCATACATACCCATGTATCCGCACATGAATTTAAACTCGCCTACACTCATATGAACCCGTACGCATGTACATGCGCACATATGCACCTGCGCACTTTCGTGCCTACGCGCTCATACTCGCGCATGAACGTATGGACAGTGTCTGCATAGGCGCACACACGCACTCCATTATAATGAGCCCACGCATTATAATGTCCTTAATTTGTAGTGTTGCAGCAGAAGAATTGAGGGAAGGATGCGGGTGGTGTGGGAGGATTTAGGATGATATTGGAGTGGGTAAGGATGGGGTTTGGGATAAAGGGAGTTATAAGGGTGATTTTGTATCTGGCATTTTTTCGGAGCGGCGTCCGCCACGTGTCGGAAACCGAAACCAGTGGGATGTCAGGGTAAGGATAAGGATGAGGGTCAACGCCATGGCAGGGATATGGTATGAGTGAGGGTTAGGGGTGAGGGGTGAGGTGGTGTCACAAGCGTCAGGAGACGAGGTGAAGGTATTTAAAAACGGGGATAAGAGAGGGCAGTACCTGGGGGAGATTCCTTTATTAGTGAGATTAAAAAGGTACAGGACAACAAAAAACAAACAACAACAAAACTAAGCAGACAGAAAAGAGAACACGAAAATCTGAACACTGAAAAAACTGAACAAAACGAGTGGATAGGGGAAGGGGAAATTTGAAAGGAATGAGTAGAAGGTGGCTTCAAAGTGATGCGGCAAAACCCGAAAACTGCATCATTCCCTGTCCCGTGCCAAAGAAAGAGATCATGGCCTAAACCTGATCTCCAGCCGGAACGAAGGATGGAGGGTGAGTCCATCCAGCCAGTGGTGAGTCAAGCACGGAGTTTGTTGGTCTGTCTACAGGCCAGCTCACCCCATAGGATTTTAAGGAGGAAGCGAGAGGCTTCCTCGCGGAGTTCAGACGCGTAATAGATCGGTCACGACCCACTACAGGGAACCGTCTGAGTGCTTTATTCCATCAGAACAAGCTGTTGTGTTTGTTGTTAGTGAGAGTGGAATGTTTGTGTGTGAAGGAGAGATTTTTTGTTTTGTTTAGATGCAGCTCGTGCGTGGGATTGCGCGTCTAGATCGACCTAGCCAACACGGGGTCCTCCACCGAGGTGGAAGAACTCGCGTCAGCTCGGTCGGTCGTCAGTTAGACACTCAAGGTACACCCATTCTACCTGGGTGTACCTTGCGTGGCGTTACCTGGGCCCTGTAGCGGCTCCGCGATCGATGCACGATCGACGGCTCCTCGAGGTCAGACAGGGAGTCCTGTGAACCGACGCGGAAGTCCTGGGAATCGGCGGACCAATTCCCGATGCTTCCGCGCTGTCCCAGGGGTCCCCTGGCAGGGAGCATGGCTCCAGCCGAGAGCCCAAGCCCGGCCTCGAGAACGCTCTCGACATCGATGTCGGAGTCGCTACTGTCGTCGTCAAGAATGGTGTCATCCAATCTACGACGACGAGCTTCGGGGGCAGGAGGATCCTTCTTATCTTTTTTTTTTTTTTTGTACATGGATGGTGGTGTGGTTTGTTTGCGTTTGTGATCAGTGGTATTTGTAGTTTGGCGTGCCTGTGCAGTTTCTTTTTGTCTTCGTTGTGGCTGAGGTTGCAAAACGAGGCGTCGGTGTTGTGAGGAAGAATGAGGCTCTGGGTGAGTGTCTGTCACCTCATTTCCTGTGGTTTCTGTGTTTGTTGTGGCGTACTCAGGGATGTATAGGTTTTCGTCTTCAAAGATTTCCTCAGGGAGAACAATGCTGGGGAAGCTGTTTCTCTGTAGCATAATAGGGACAATGTTTGCGAATCTTTTTGCGTTGTATTTGGCAGCGATGAGACTTACGTGTAATATGGCTTGGATTTTTGGGTTTGTGTTCGGTGTGAGGGTGCTTGTTGGGGGTTGTGTGGGCAGAGTTGTCCGAGGGGAAGTCGTGGGTCGTCTGGGTGTACTGGTCTGAGCAGGTCGTGTAGCAGCTGTTGTTGCGTAGGAAGGTACAGTGTTGTTGTCTTGGCGGAGCTCAGCTCGTTTTGTCTTAAGTATTTCCTTCCGTTTAGGGCAGGATCCACTAACTGCGACATGCGATCCCTCGCAGTTGCAGCATTTGATGCTTTCAGTGCACCTGGCGAAGAAATGACCGTCGCCGGCGCACCGAGAGCATCTCTGGGGGTGTGTACATTGGTGTTTCTTGTGGTGAAATCGGTAGCAGTTAAGGCATTGGTCTATGTGAATAAAACATTCGGGTTCCAAGTTGTAGGTGGGGACCGATGTATTAAACATCATGAGTCCCCGAGAGAGAAGTTTCTGGGCTTCCTCGGGGGATGAGACGCGAATCTTGACGATTCGCGACTCGGGTGGCTTGTAAACGTCGAGAACAGTGACACCGTTCTTGACGGAAACCTCCTGGCAGATGGACTCGCACGATCGTGGGGGGATCGTCTTGTCGATCTTTTTCGCCACGATCGTACACTTGGCCTTCATCTCGGGGGAGGGAACAGGTGAGAAGCCGTGATCTTTTAACTTTCTTTGGCCGTCGGCCGAAAAAAATGGGGTCAAGTGTTCCGGTTTGGCAACTGTCACGTGGGTTATGCCATAGCGAGGGTGATGGATGATGGGTAGAGGGGAGGCTAGGCTATATTTTCATTATATAAATTCGGCCAGTGCATTATTCCATCTTTCATATATATATATACATATATATATATATATATATATATATATATATATATATATATATATATATATATATATATATATATATATATATATATATGCAATGAAAAACACAATACCGTGTTGATAATATGGAAGAAAAACCCACAATGCACAAACTAGATTTATTGAGGAAAGTGAGACAACAGTTTCGGAATCGTCCTCGATTCCATCTTCGGGTCTGAGGAGCCAAGGGAGAGTAAGTGGTATAAGAGGGAAAGGAGGAGAAGCACTCGGGAACCACAGGGCAGGTGAGGATAGGAGAACGGAAGCGAAGGGAGGTCAGATCAGGTCGAAGGATCAGGCGGTCTATGTGACGGGTGGCCGGCATAAGGGAGGAGACGAAGGATGTGGGAAGCGAGGAGGCTGTCGGCAGGAGAGAAACCGCTGTTCAAGTTGAAATTGGGCAGCAGCTTAATAAGAGAAGATTCCACCAGTCTGCGGGCATTGACATCAGCGGAAGGGAAGAGAATGCGTGCTGCTTTCCAGTCCATCTGATGGCCAGTGTCCCACTGGTGGCAGAAGAGGGCGTTGTTGCTATGTCCCCTGGATACAGCGTACTTATGCTGAGACAGACGCTTAGTAAGACTGGCGCCTGTTTCACCAAAATACTGCTTATCACAGGAGGCACACGGAACAGCATAGGTGCCCACCTTCAAGGTAGAGGGAGGGCAGGTGTGAACCAGGTTACGACGGAGAGTATTCACCTGGCGAAAGGAGAGTCTGCAGTTGAGAGACTGCAGGGGGCGACGGAGGGAGTAGATCTCCTCAGTGTAAGGCAGGCTGAGGACAGGCAGGTGAGGAGACTCATTGGGAGGGGAGTCATGGCAGAAGGTACGTCACGCCTTGGATAACGCGACGTCTAGGACATGGCGAGGATAGCCCAGTTTGGAGAACGAACGACGCAGCAAGTCGATCTCTCCATCCAGGTACCGGGGGTTACAGATGCGGAGGGCACGAAGAAACAGCGAGGTGGCAACCCCTCTCTTCACATGCAGTGGATGGTACGAAAAGAAGTGTATGTACATATCACTGTGCATAGGTTTCCTGTATATAGAAAAGGAGAATTGATCAGCAGAGCGACGGACAAGAGTGTCCAAGAATGGGAGCTTGTCATCAACCTCCCATTCCACCTTGAAGCGGATGGACGGAGAGAGAGAATTCAGCTGCGACAGGAAATCAGGAAACAGGGCAGGGTCATGGGGCCAGAGAGCGAAGACGTCGTCGACATATCTCAGCCACATGGAAGGACGAGGGGAGATGGAGGGGAGGAGCTCCGACTCAAAGAACTCCTTTTACAAGTTGGCCAGAACCGGGGAGAGAGGAGAGCAAGCAGCCCACGCCCAAACTCACGGTGGCGTTCTATATAACTACAGTGCGGTAATTGCTGCCGTCCCATTGATTCCCCTTCCAGAGAGGGATGACCACACCTGTCAACAGGTCAGGGGAACGGTACCAGAATGCCAGATGGCGGTCAGGACAGCATGCAAACCCCACACCATAGGTACACCACCAGCTTTTAACAGTTCATCTGGGATGCCGCAGATACCTGCTGCTTTACTACTCCTTAGCTTGGAGATCGCCCCCCCCCC
>NC_091590.1:16288023-16290523 GCF_042767895.1 Penaeus vannamei | reverse complement strand
GTTTAGCTCACGACTCGCCAATGGCAGGACATCTTGGTATTAATAAGACTTGTAATAGGATACAGAAATATTTTTACTGGCCGGGTATGAGGAAAGACGTAGCACTTTACTGTAAGACGTGTCATAACTGTCAGGTGGTCGGCAAACCGAATCAGAAAATCACTGCCGCCCCGCTGTACCCGATACCCGCGATGTCTGAGCCATTTAGCAAAGTTATTGTAGACTGCGTGGGTCCTCTTCCGAAGACCAAGGCTGGTAATGCATATCTCTTGACAATAATGTGCCAGACGACTCGCTATCCAGAAGCGATTCCTTTAAGGAAAATAAGTACTTCTGCAATTGTGAAGGCTTTAACTAAATTTTTCACCACGTATGGGCTACCTCAGTTTGTTCAGATGGATCAGGGCAGTAATTTCTTATCTGGGGTCTTTCAACAAACAATGAAACTCTTAGGGATTCAACATCAGATTTCAAGTGCCTCATATCATCTGATGTCTTGGAAGATATAATTATGTTATATCCTAAATTTGGAATGTAGTATCACATGACCACATATCAAATGTTAAATTGCCTTTCCACGCCCAAGCCGTACGCCGGCTTGGTAGATGAGTAGATAAATTACTGATTGTTCTTTTCTTTTAAATGATATATTTTAGACCGTATTAATTTTATGATCTAGTTTTACACTGTAATACTATTATATAATGCTTTGACCATGTATCAAATGTACCACAGCTTGCCCACGCCTGTGCAGTTAGCCAGGGTGGTAAATAAAGGACTAAACTAAACTATCATCCCGAATCCCAAGGCGCAGTAGAAAGGTTTCACCAAACTCTTAAGAATATGATCAGAACTTACTGCTATGACACAGAAAAAGAGTGGGATGAAGGTATATCCGTGTTACTGTTTGCGGTCAGAGAGTGTGTTCAGGAGTCTTTAGGATTTAGTCCATTCGAACTAGTCTTCGGCCACGAAGTCCGAGGTCACCTCAGAATTTTGAGAGAAAAGTGGTTGAGTAGTGAGGGTGACTCAAACATTTTAAAGTACGTGATGGATTTTCGATGTAGACTAACTAAAGCTTGTGAACTTGCAAGAGCAAATCTAAGTGAGGCCCAGAGACGCATGAAGTCGTGGTACGATAAGAATACTTAGACCTCGATCTTTCTCCTCAGGGGATAAAGTGCTGGTCTTCTTACCTGTGTCTGGCCCATCGCTGAAAGCACGGTACTTTGGTCCTTATGTCGTAGAGAGAAAGATTAGTAACTAAACTATGTTGTACAAACGTAAGAAGTCGCGATTGTGTCACATTAGTCAGATGAGGTCATATTTTGAACGTAATGATTTTCCTATAAGTGAAAAAAAGGGTGAAAGTGCAGAAATGCTGGTGACTCAAATTATAGACACTGTGAAAGCATATAATGGGAAGGATGATGATTCTCTAGATAGTGTGCCTCACTCTAAATTGTGTAACTCTGAAATTTTGAATGACTTAACATGTAAGATTAAACATTTATCAGAACCTCTGCAAGATGAGTTAAGTAGTCTGCTGTATGAGTACTCCCATTTGTTCTCTGATGTCCCAACCAAGACTCATCTTTTATATCATGATATTGATGTAGGCAGTAATCCTCCTGTTAAGCAGCATCCTTATAGGATCAACCGTATAAAACATAGCCAGTTAAGGGAAGGAATAAGTTACATGTTAGAAAATGGCATTATTGAGCCTAGCATGAGTGACTGGAGTTCCCCCTGTATATTAGTTCCGAAGGCAGATGGTTCTATGCGTTTCTGTACGGATTTCAGACGTGTGAACGCATTAACTAGAGATGATAGTTATCCTATTCCCAGGATAGACGATTGCATTGATCTAGTGGGTAATTCAAAATTTGTAACCAAAATGGATTTTATTGGTCTTTATCACTACTGCGTCCTCCCGTTCGGCCTTCGAACAGCTCCTGCAACTTTCCAGAGGCTAATTAACAGTATAATTGCTGGCATTGATGGGTGTAAGGCCTACCTCGATGATGTTATTATATACGCAAATAGCTGGAAGGATCATGTAGCCAAGCTGCAGGCGCTGTTTGATAGGCTAACTAAGGCGAACTTGACAATAAACCTCGCCAAAAGTGATTTTGCTCAAGCAAAGGTTACTTACCTAGGCTATACTGTAGGCCAAGGACAAGTTTGCCCTTTGAGTGGAAAGATCGAAGCAATCGATAATTATCCTGTACCAAAAACGAAACGATAAGTGATGAGGTTTCTTGGCATGGCAGGATATTACCGCAGATTCTGTAAGAACTTTTCGGATGTCGTAGCCCCGCTAACAGACTTGCTAAAGAAAAAAGTAAAATTCAAATGGTCGGAATCGTGCGAAGCTGCACTCAGAAAGATCAATGCAATGCTAGTTTCCTCTCCCATTCTCGTTTCTCCCAATTTCGATAAACAGTTCATTTTGTATGTAGATGCAAGTGACATCGGAGCAGGAGCTGTGCTGTGTCAA
>NC_091590.1:16263023-16265523 GCF_042767895.1 Penaeus vannamei | reverse complement strand
AATCAGGATTCCATCCCTCGCCGCCGCCGCTCTTAGCCACTCGTACATGACCCACTGTAAAATGAGCGTGGAACGAGGCACTAGCTAGCGTCCATGGAAATTACCCAACTACTTATACATGAGTACGAGTGGTTAACAAAAAAACAAAAAAACACACACAAACGCGCACACACACTAATTGTATGGATGTGTATTAGTGTGATACATAAAGAATAAAAGTTTATATGAACCTGTGAGAGGAGAAGAGAGAGTGTGTATCGGAGAGAGAGAGGTAAAAATATTAATGAAAAAAGAGAGGGGGAGAAATATCGGCAAAACCTGTACCATTTTCTGTTCCCCCAAATGGAGAGAGCAGAAATACATACAATGCATGGACTAGAGTGGCGAGTTCCATTAACAATTAATCTACTGGATAAGGAAAAAACATCATGGAAATAAGCTTGCAATATTTCGGATTTAACAGATTTGGAATTCTTTTGGTCAGAATGAGTGTACTTGATGGGTACATTGTCTTTATTACTTGTGTCTGTATGCTTTTAATGTCAGGTAGCATACGCGTAAACACACACATGCACACACACACACACACACACAAACACAAACACACACACACACACAAACACACACACACACACACACACAAACACACACACACACAAACACACACACAAATACAAACACACACACACACACACAAGCACACATACACATGCACACAAATACAAGCACGCACGCATACATTCACACACAGACAGCATCCCCACATACACGGTATACTCACATTCCCGTTATGCAGATATGAAAACATACATGAAAACCTTGGACAAACGCACACACACACGGACGAACAAACATGTGTGGCATGTAGTCGACAAGATTACGCCGTCATATAAACTAACTGCAATGGGCGACATACTAGCTGTTGAGGTTCATCTACCTGTATAATTGACATCGTTTACTTCCACAAAGAACCTAAGCAATGTCATATGATTTTTAGCATGTAAAATACTGACCTGTGGACGTACACAGAAGAAAAAAATCATGTGTATATATACATGTGTGTGTGAGAGTTTGTGTATGTATGTATAAATGTGTGTATAAACAAATATGTGTATGCAACGAAAAACACAATACCGTGTTGATAATATGGAAGAAAAACCCACAATGTACAAACTAGTTTTTTTGATGAAAGTGAGACAACAGTTTCGGAATCGTCCTCGATTCCATCTTCGGGTCTGAAGAGGCAAGGGAGATGAAGCGGTATAAGAGGGAAAGGAGGCGAAGCACTCGGGAACTACGGGGCAGGAGAGGACAGGAGAACGGAAGCGAAGGGAGGTCAGATCAGGTCGAAGGATCAGGCGGTCTATGTGACGGGTGACCGGCATAAGGGAGGAGACGAAGGATGTGGGAAGCGAGGAGGCTGTCGGCAGGAGAGAAACCGCTGTTCAAGTTGAAATTGGGCAGCAGCTTAATGACTCCCCTCCCAATGAGTCTCCTCACCTGCCTGTCCTCAGCCTGCCTTACACTGAGGAGATCTACTCCCTCCGTCGGCCCCTGCAGTCTCTCAACTGCAGACTCTCCCTTCGCCAGGTGAATACCCTCCGTCGGAACCTGGTTCACACCTGCCCTCCCTCTACCTCGAAGGTGGGCACCTATGCTGTTCCGTGTGCCTCCTGTGATAAGCAGTATTTTGGTGAAACAGGCGCCAGTCTTACTAAGCGTCTGTCTCAGCATAAGTACGCTGTATCCAGGGGACATACCAACAACGCCCTCTTCTGCCATCAGTGGGACACTGGCCATCAGATGGACTGGAAAGCTGCCCGCATTCTCTTCCCTTCCGCTGATGTCCATGCCCGCAGACTGGTGGAATCTTCTCTGATTAAGCTGCTGCCCAATTTCAACTTGAACAGCGGTTTCTCTCCTGCCGACAGCCTCCTCGCTTCCCACATCCTTCGTCTCCTCCCTTATGCCGGTCACCCGTCACATAGACCGCCTGATCCTTCGACCTGATCTGACCTCCCTTCGCTTCCGTTCTCCTGTCCTCTCCTGCCCCGTAGTTCCCGAGTGCTTCGCCTCCTTTCCCTCTTATACCGCTTCGTCTCCCTTGCCTCTTCAGACCCGAAGATGGAATCGAGGACGATTCCGAAACTGTTGTCTCACTTTCATAAAAAAAATCTAGTTTGTACATTGTGGGTTTTTCTTCCAAATATGTGTATGTGTGTGTGTGTGTGTGCATGCATGTATAAATGTGTGCATAAACATGTATGTATGTGTGTCTGCATTCATATATATGTACATATATATATGTGTGTGTGTGTGTGTGTGTGTGTACACATACCCACATACACACACACAGACATTATAGACATATATATATATATATATATATATATATATATATATATATATATATATATATATATATATATATATATATATATATATATATATATATATATATATATATATATATATATATATATATATATATATATGTATG
>NC_091590.1:16229046-16232523 GCF_042767895.1 Penaeus vannamei | reverse complement strand
AAGTGGGTTCCAGCATGTGTACTGAAATATAATTCCGCAACTGTACATAGAGCAGTATATGTACAATTACTGGGTGATCAGGTCACGTTGGTAATCAGGTGAGCGACGACCTTGGCTAGTTCATGGCTCCTTGTAGCGGTGTTAATGTTATTAGTTGTATGAATGAACCCACTAACAACATCAACACCGCTACGGGGAGCCATGAACTAGCCAAGGTCGTCGCTCACCTGATTACCGACGTGACCTGATCACCCAGCAATTGCATATATACTCCTCTATGTACCTCATGTAGCATATGCCCTGACGAAGCAATAGTGAAAAGGCCTTCGGCATATTTGTGTGTTTTCTTGCCCTTCCCTTCGTTGTTCCTGTTGCAATCTGTTCAACATGAATTCCACACATGATTTATCATGTCAAATGCTTTTGAAAAGTCTAAGTATAGATCAGCAACATGTAGTTTAGAATCAATAGCTTTGTAGATATAGCTTGTAAAATCAATCAATGCGGTTTCTGTTGACAAAGCTTTTCAAAATCCGAATTGGGTGTTTGAAAGTATTGAATTCGTTTCTAAGTAATTCGTGATGCGACTTGTGATTGCTCTTTCAAAGATCTTACTTATGGATGTTAATACGGACACGGGTCTATAGTTCTTAACTAGGGTTGGGTCACCGTCTTTGAAAACCGCCATAATTTTAACGATCTTTATTTTTTCTGGGAAGATACCTGATTGGAAAGACAGATTGATTAGAAGTTATGACAGAGAGAATAAAGGGTAATGCTGCTTTTAATATTTACGGTGGAATGTCATCAATACCAGCTGCGGTAGGTTGTAATGCATTAATGTGATTTTCTATTTCGCGTTCTGTAACGGGCGATAGATACATAGAGTAATTGGCAGGAGGCTTCAAGTAGGTACCATAACCATCATCTTCATTTGTTATATTCTTAGTTAGCGTATCACCTATATTTATGAAATAATAATTAAATGTTTCACAAGTTTTTATATAATCAGTACAATGGAGAGATATTTGTGCTCGAGAATTACTGTTACGTCCTAATGCTGAATTCATTGATTTCTATGTAGATTTAGTATTACCTTGGTTTTGAAATTGATTGTTGTAATACTTTTCCTTTGCAATGCGTATTAAAGTCGTTAATTTGTTCCGGTATTATTTATACTGCTTTGAATAAGTGATGGGCCATTTCTTAGGTAATCGCTCCAGCCTGTACCTTCTTTATGCTTTTCAGGAGACCTGAAGTTATATATGGCCTAATTTCATGCTTCTTATTACATCGAAACGTATTTTGGGGGAAATTATAATCAAAAATAGTTTTATCTTGAAACTCATCATAAGCTTCGTTAGAACCATTTTCAGCATAAACATGACTCCAGTCCACGGCACTTATATCGGTTACAAAGTATTCAATATTTCTCTCTGTGAAAAATCTTTTCATCCCAAAACCATCACAATTATCCACGTGTTCAACAGAAAACTGAGAGAGCACGGGATCGTGATCACTTAGGTCTATCACTACTATATGATTATGAACATTTTTTTCGATATTATTCGTCCATATATTATTGATTACCGTTGCTGAGGTAGTTTGTATCCTTGTAGGTTTATTTATAGTGGGGAAGTATGCGTTTGAGTACATAGAAGTTACGAATTCATTGATTAAAATGTTACTCTTCGTTTTTAAAAGGTCGAGATTCCAGTCACCACATAAATGTATATATTTATTGTTCATTGTGGCCATCTGGTCGAATAAAGAATTAATTTTACAAATAAATTCCCTTAAATTTCCTCTTGGAGGTCGATACACAGAGAGCACTGAAAAAAAAGGCCTCGCGAATATTTAACTTCCACAACCACGCTTTCAAGATACTTTTCAGTAAAGCAAAATAAAAATTGTTTGTGCGACATACATGAATCCGAAATAAAGGTGCAGACTCCACCGGGGTTGATGAACATGTTATACCCCGAGATTTTATATAAATCTGCAATGCAGTCGTCGAGCCGAGATTCACATAACGTATGTCAATCTTTGTTGGAATTTCATAAAAGCACACTTCAAGAAACGTTTGCAAATTGGTAAGAATACTTCTATTATAAAAGTTTAATATACTAAATTTGTTATTATATACTATTTCGTTTAAATTATCTATAAATACACATTTAGAGGATACAGAAAAAGGCTGATCATGTGCAACTGCACCTCTTATTTGATCTAATGAATTGATTACGTTGAAAACTAAATTGTCCATAGCTTCTATGCTAAAAACTTCCTGGGAACGAAAATCATTAATTAGACATTTCAACTCATCGTCATTTATACGGCAAAAGGGAAAATATTATCATTGATAGTATCCATCTGATTGTATTACAAACAAATAATTAGTAAAAATCTATATCAATATTGCAATGTACAGTTGGATAGATACTTACATGTTTTGAGAGCTCGTTGACATCCTTGGCTGTAGCTCAACTGCTTGTTCAGGATCTTGGGCAGCGGAGAGGACTGGCAGGGAAGGTGCAGCGGCAGGGAGGTTCTCTGCCTCCGCTTCTGTCGCTGTTCCGGATTGTACTTCTGCGACGTTGACCACGACGTGCGCACCTTATTCTGGGTTTCTCTTGTTCTTTTATCTTGAATCACCAATTTAGTCCCGCCGAAGTAAGCAATTTGCCCATCTCTTTTAGCTTGCTTTAACATTGGTACTTGCTCTTTCTTGATTTTCACTGATTCAGGACAAATATCCTCAGAGACGTAAATTCGCGATCCCTCGAGCATCCTGCCACTTCTGAGAACCGCGTCCCTATCCATCCGACGAGACGCGCTTCTTCTAAGATGACATCAGGCAGCTGCATTTTCTCCTCTAGGAAGCTGTAGAGTTTGGTCGAGGTTTGCTCTGGCGTTTCCCAGGCGTCCTCCTGAATTCCTCCTATAACCAGGTTGTTGCGCCTTGACTGATCGTCGAGGTCGTTACACCTGGTGGCCAGGACTGCGATGCTTGCATTGCTTGCTTTCACTCGGTCTTCCAGCTGTGCGATTCTTGCCCGCCCCACACCGCACTCTCGTTTGCAGTCCTTCTGATCTTGTCTGATGGTATCAACGGATTGTTCCATGAAGCGAAAATTGTCTTTTAGCTCTTGTAAATCTAATCGGAGTAAGTTCATAGATGTAATTTGTTCCATGAATATTTGTAGCGAACTTTTATATGCATTATTTTTGGTTTCTAAAAGTAATTTTATGACATCCATATCCATTTTCTCTTCCTTAAATGCTCTTTAGCTAAGTAGGTGGTTTGCTCTTTGGGTCGAGAACAGCTTCGTCAAGTGACTTGTAACGTTACAATGTGTCGTCACTGATACGACACAAAAACGTCACATTAACCACAGTACGCATGCGCAGTGTTCGTTTGTGCGTAGGGGTAGTAGCAGAAAGATTCTCAATATTTGCTTTTTCAGCCTAAGCTCA
>NC_091590.1:16212463-16216046 GCF_042767895.1 Penaeus vannamei | reverse complement strand
CCAGCCACCCAGGAACGAGGGGAGCCTGCGGTCCAATGGGCGAGCCGTGAGGTGTCCGTGGTCAACCAATCAGGTCTCGGTATGTGTCGTCGAGAAGCTGCTGATGGTGAGGGCGAGAGGACAGGCTGTGGACCTGGACCCAACCTGGGGGAAGTATGCTACGCAGCAGGTTGTGGGGGTCGGCTACAAGATAAGCAAGCACAATATTATACACCAACAATTTCCCCTTAGGAAACCAAACGAATCCGTGGCTTGTACATGCATACAGAGAACATGCAGACTTACAAAGGTTAACAAATATATGAGCTGCAGCAACGGGCTTATATACACATATGACAGATAGGTAGAAGCTATTTTATAAGCTTTCTCTCGTCTGCGGATCTTGCAAACACTGGGACTGCCCAACTCACATCATACGAGGTTCATTTGATCCTTTTCTATGGATTCGACACTGGGCAAGGTAGAAATTATGCCCTTGCAATACTCCCTCTCCAGCACTGATATGTTCCGCCGATAGACCAAGCGCTGTACCGTTCCCTGCTTAAAACGCTTTCAAAGGCAGGCAGGCCCTGTTCAATGATGCCAGACATGTGGAAGTGTCTTTATATAAACTACAAATCATAACAGTCCTTGATGAGCATAGAAATATCAAAATAACACACAAAATATACATACTTGGGTTTTAAAAGCAATATTTCCACCAACAATCTCGGAAAGAGATAACTTATGCACAAGTCGAGGGTGGAGTTTATTTCACTGGCGGTTGGTAACAGTTTGAGCGCGCAATTCAAAATAACTGACAAGCTAGCGCCGCATCAAGATGGCAGAGTAAATCTACCCAAACATGTTAACAAAGCGCAATATTTTCTCCTATATTCATATAAAATGCCTCTAAAACAATTACACCCCCCCCCCCCCGATTGACAGCCCTTTCATTCTGACGCGTTATCAAAACAAATGAACATCCCTGAATTAAAATATAGGCCTACCCATTCCCATATATCCGATTTTATGAGGTTAAACATAACAAATCATCGAATACAATATCAACAGAAGAATGTTGCTAGAATTTCTGACTTTTTCACTTTAAATATTCTTTATTTCATAGAATAGCAGATATATTCTCGATTTAGAGAGACGAGGAGTTTAACAATAAGAGGTAAATTGTTCGTCTAATAATAATTTATCATTTATAAGTAAAACGCTTTTTATTCCCATAATCTCCATTATCTCCTTTCGTTTTCAGTTAATTTCAATTTCTTTGGATATGATTTTAAGAAAATTACAGAGTCAGATACCGTGAAAAAATTATTTATCTGATAAGATATTAAGCGGAGTTCCTCGCCAACGCCCGCATTGGAAGGATCGTGATCAGTACGGTACGCGACCGACGCCGTTGCCATGGTGACGGTACACCGCTTGACTTAGCAAGCGCAAGTCGAGCCATCTACGGAGGTCACTTGAGAATGCAAGCGAAATGCTTGAGTTAGCAAGAAAAACGCTTGAGAATTCAGGCGAGAACTTTCCCTGCTTAAAACGCCTTTACTCCATCAAACCAAGGGACCAACATTTTTGGGGGGGATACAGGTGTTGAACAGTAACTGAACAAGAGTGTATTGTCTGGTAACACATGGAGAAACGGGCCAACTAATCGACAAATCTGCACACATAATGGTTTGTAAAATAATGAATAGCACGGTGAAATGGGCCACAAGAAACTTGCGACACAAAACAAGGAAACTGGAAGCAAATAACTGTGAAGGCCATGCAGGATGGATCCAGAAACAAAAGTGCTCTCCCTGATAAACCTGACGAGGCCAAAATTAATTCAGGACAGGAGTTTCTAGCTGACATCCTCGGTGGAAAAGGTAATACTGTGGATTCACCCAGACCACCTGTTGCTTTACCTAACTCAAGAGCCTCAAAATTAGGTGTAATCGATATCAGTACCGAAAAAATAAGCCAACGCAATGAAAGCAAATGATCCTGAAAGAGTTAATCCTCGCTCCTTAAAGCATGAACGACAATGCCCATATTTACCCTCTGTCAGTCATGGAACACTAGCTATAGATAAGGGAGTGATGGCCACACCAGTACACAAGAAAAAAGTTTTAGCCCGATTTCACTCACTCATGCCAGCAAAACATAGACCTTCTGGAAGACTCCACCATCTCTCCGGCAGGCAGTTCAGATGTAGAAGGAAGAGATCAAAGGCCGACCTTCACCTTGCCAAAGGTTAGCACGAAGCCCAGAGCTCTGGATCGCCTTCATTAGTCGCTGCACAAGATGCCGTTGGTGTGTTTGATTACATACGGAACCGGAGACTTCTATCAGAGATCAAATATGTAAATAGTGGATGACGTCTAGGGGAATTATTTTGAAGATTACCCGCCTGGAAGATTATTCAAAGTAACATGCAACGACCACTCGCCTCCTAGATATCTAATTAAAAATTTCTTTGCCCTTAGTTTCGTTCTTGATACCATCCTGTTGAACAGGATATATACGATCTTTTCCAAAGATCCCCGGCCTCATTGGGCAAACACAGAAGCGATTGTCTTGCAGAATGAGGCCTTCTAGGTATATATTAGTCTCCAAGAAGCGCGCACCAAAGCCCCTTCGGCTTGAGTCCGGCCCGCAATTGGAACGTCACCTCACACCGAACCGCAGGTGAAGGAGGTGGCAAGGTTTGGTACGGTCAGCACCCTTATGTGTCGAATACTCATTGTAACTAATGTATCCCTTTATTGTAGAAATAAGTACTGAATACTGATGTTTCAGTAAGAATTAGAGAGAGAGAGAATTTATTAAAAAAAAAAAGAAAAAAATGAAGCGGAATGAACGGAGAAAGAGAAGAAGGAAAAGGGGTTACGTGGAGAGACGTGGAGATGAAGAAAGAAAGAGGAAAAGACAGACACGAATAGCAAGTGAAAGGAAAGGGAGAAAGAGAGAAGCGAAAAAAAAACAGCAAAAGGACGAGAAAAAGAGAGAAAAGAGAAGGGACACCGTTTGAATGAACGAATTCTCACAATCACGAATGGAATTTTCCTGTACATTGTGTCGAGGACTCTGGCCCGCCCTTCATTAGTAAGAGGCCCGGATCACAAAGACGCCGGATGTGTAATCTTAGCTCGGCTGAGGAGAAGTTTTCCTGGCCCTTTCTCTGGCGCGCTTCCTCGCCCTCTCGCGCGCTGTCCGTCCGTCGGGCCGTCCGTCGGGCCGAGGGGGCTGTCGGTCTGTTTGTGGGGGATGGCGGCCGGAGTCTGTCTCCATGGCTCGGTTCCCTTGAGTGCTGGTCAGCAGATGCACACTTGCGAGAATGTGTGTGTGTGTGTGTGTGTGTGTGTGTAATTATGTGTGTATGTATGCTTGTATATTGGCATGCCTGTGTGTATTTGTGTGCGTGTATTGGTGTGCTTGTGTTTGTGTCTGTGCATGTGTATCTGTGTGTATTTGTGAGTATGTATCGCTGTGCATCTGTGCATTTGAGTGTGTATGTGTATCTACGTACATTTATATGATTGTGGTTGTGTGTGAGTGTATGCGTTTGTTCATGCGCGCATTGGTGTGTGTGTGTGTGTAT
>NC_091590.1:16161506-16164006 GCF_042767895.1 Penaeus vannamei | reverse complement strand
CTTCTCCTTTGCTTATCATTGTGACTGTGTGTTTGTGTGTTTCCGCCTTTGCCTGTTTGTGTTTGCCCATGTGTGTGTCTTCTCTGTTTTCTATGCGTGTATTCATTTTCGTTGCCTGTTTGTCTGTTCTCGGCGTTTTGCTTCTGTGACTGTCTTTGTCTCTTTAGGTGTCTAACAGTTTGTCGTTTGCGTGAGTGTGTGTGTTTTTGTGTGAACATCTGTGTCTGTTTGCCCGCCTGTCTGTATGCCTGTTCTTATCTGTTAAATCTGTGTCTTCTTGTTTGTTTGTATGTGCGTTGCGTAAATGTCTAGGTGTCTCAGCATGGCTATCGCCTATCGTGTCTATCTGTCAATGTATCTAAATAGCATCTTAGTTGTATTGACCTTTGATATATCTGTAGATGTTATGCAGCAGCTAGGAGCGGTATCTGCGAAAGTTCTCATGATTACATAATTTCACGATTTTATGATAATTTGCAATATCATTTTCTGATTATCTTAAATGATATCTCTCTGACTCTCCACACTCGTGCTGGCTTGTGCTTGGAATTTTGTAGCTTTTCTTTTTATTGAAATTTGATTCCTTCAACTCTACACTATCATCATTATTTTTCTTTTTCATGAAAGCGTCTTAGCGCAATGGAGGACGCCAGAGTCCGGGGCGAGTTGCCAGCTTTTTCTTTCCTGAATTTGGACGTTTAGTTATAAGGAAGATGGCGAGGAAATCAAGAATCCTGTTACATAGCTCTCTCTCTCTCTCTCTCTCTCTCTCTCTCTCTCTCTCTCTCTCTCTCTCTCTCTCTCTCTCTCTCTCTCTCTCTCTCTCTCTCTCTCTCTCTCTCTCTCTTGCTTATTCTAGTATATATTCTTCTTCTCTTATTCTTATTCTCTTTTCTTTTTCTTTTTCTTATTCTTATTCTAATACTTGTCATTTTTTTCTTTTCATTTTTATTTTCTTATTCATATTCTATTTCTATTTTTGTCTCAATCTCATCATTATTGTTGTTCTTATGCTCAATCCTATTTAAATTCTTACACTGATTTTCATTTTCATTTTCATTTCTCTTTTTATGCTTCTTCTTCTTCTTCTCATCCTTATTAATATTATTACTCTTGTTCATTTCAGAGAAATGTTTAAGAAGCAAAGTAAAGGATAGACGTTTGAGAAATAGAAAAATATATGTCCGAGGAAAAAAAGAGAAAAGAAAAAGATCACAGAAAAAGGGCAATGAAGCAGAGGTAAACATCAATGGAGAGAAAAAAAGACATAATGGATTAATATCTTAACAAAAGAAAATAAGGAAAAGGTAGATAAGAGGAGAAAATTCGAAGAAGTAAAAGTCGGAAAATATGCCTATGAAACACAATTGAAAAAAGGAAGTAGAAACGGCAAAGCTAAGAAACAAGAGAAAGAAAGAAAGAAATGAGGGGCAGAAAGAGGTAAAAAAAATAAATGGATGAGAGGTGGCAAAAGGCAAAATAGATGTTTTTTGTGAAAGTTAGAAGGAGCCAACTAAACAAAGTGAGAAGTAGAGTGAGGCAAAAGGATGTAAAATGAAAATAATAATGATTATAAAAAAAGGAGGATTAAAATGAAGCCCCCCCCCCCAAAAAAAAAAGAAAAAAAAAAAACGACCATATATAAAAGCACGGAGAAAATGAGAAGCAGAAATAGACAAGAAAACGAAATAATAACGGCATTAGAAAATTATAATGATAAAGGAAGAAATTGAATCTGTAACGTGGTACGCAGTCCCAAAGAGCATTCCTGTAAGGCTCTGGAAATTCCCTAAGGAAAAGGACGGTTTGGGGAGCCTAGGGGAGAAATGCTGCGGTGCGGGGGAATGCTCCCAGGAATGGACTATCTAGGGGAGAAATGTGGGGGAGAGGTACGTAGGAGGGATGGTGCTGTCAGGAGTGGGGTGTGCGGGGGAGAAATGCTGGTGTGGAGGAGAGGAGAAGCTGTCAGGAATGGCGATGTGAGGAAGAGAAATGCTGTGAAGTGTGTGGGAGAAATGCTGGATGTGTGGGGGAGAAATATTAGGGCGCGGGGGAAGATGCTACCAGGAACAGAGCATGTGGGGGAGAAATGCTTGGTGCGGGGGGAGGTGCTATCAGGAATAGGGTATTTGTCAGGGAGAGAGGGATGTGAAACCCTTATCACCTCTCTTTGTTTCTACATCATTTCACAAAAACACATTCACAATCTTAGTCCTGAATATCAATAAAGATGATTATCGCGGGTATGTGCGTTTATGTGTATGTGAGACGTAGTGTACATATCAAGAAGAGTACGTATTTTTGTGTGCAAATTGATTTTAACCTTACATATGCGCGTGTGCTTATGCGCCTACGTGTTCATGTGTGCGTATCTTAAGATGCGTCTCTGTGTCCGGGTTCATCCTCCGCTAACGATGTTCATAAATGCATAACCATCCGTTGGTAAATATGCCTATCCCATGACGTCATAAATCCTAATATAAAGCATCAGATTTCCTTA
>NC_091590.1:16141506-16149006 GCF_042767895.1 Penaeus vannamei | reverse complement strand
CACTCAGAACAGGGCACTTTTGTTTTATGGTGTCCTTGGTTGGTTTTGTTTGAGGGATTCCGTCTTTTTAAATTTAGCAGATGCTTACGCATTAATGATCAGCTATGCATCGGTTTCCTTTTTAGCCATGAAGTGATTTAAAGAATTTTTTGTGTTTTTGGATCAATCCTTGAAAGCCAAAGATACCCATCCATTTAACTTCTTGCAAAAAAGGGAAAAATTTAAAACAGGGACTCTCAAAAAAAAAAGCAAGGTGGCAACGTGAATATGGAGTCAGCTGATGTCCACTGGTAGCGGAAGAGAATGCAAGAAAAAGGGGTTGGGGGGGGCGTGGATTGAAGGGCGAGTCTTTTTCTCAAACTGGGGCATTTTTGGGTTTTATCTCTGGATCGGAGAGTCACGTGACTGGTGTCTTTCCATTACTGAGGCAGCTTGGTTTTACGAAAATTTGGCGGCTTACAGGTTTAGGAGATGCCGCCTTGTGATGAATGATAAGATTTACAGCCTTTACAAGGAATTCTGTCCTTCATATAGAGGAAAGGAAGGGGAGGGAGAAATGAGGGGGGAGAGGGAAAACCTGCGGAGGAGGGTGAGAAGGAAAAGGAAGGGTAGGGAGAGAGGATTTCGGGAGGGGAAGAATGAGGGGGAAGAGAGAGGAGGAAGAGACGAAGGAGGAAGAGGGGAAATTTTTTTCTTTGGGGAAAAAGGGGGGAAACAGAAAGAGGGAGAAAGGATTAGGGAGGGAAGGGAGAGAGAGAAGAGGGAGGGGGAGGAAAAGGGGGAAGGGGAGAAGGTGATGGGAGGGAAAAAAGAGGGAGGAAGAGTTGTTAGGGAGGGGGCGGGAGAGAGGGGGAAAGGGGGAGGGGGAAGAGAAGGAAAAAGGTGAAAGGGAGGGAGGAGGAGAAAGGGAAGTTGAGAGGAGTTAGAGAGAGAGAGAGGGGGGGGGAGGGAGGGAAGAATTAGGCGAATTGTGAAGAAAACAGTTTGGCGAATGTAGGGAGATGGAGTTTAAGGACGAGGGGAATAAAAAGAGAAAGAGGGGAAAGGAAAGGAGAAAGGAAAGGTGATAGTAAGAAAGATGAGAAGAGAGTAGAGGAAAGAGGATTGGATCGGATTGTACTAGTTAAAACAAGGATGAGAAGCAAAGAAGAAGGATAGAGGTGAATAGAATAGAGAGGGTGTAGGGTGAGCATCAAAAGGGGTCAAAAGAGCGTGGTGAGGTTGATAGGAAGGGGAAGAGGTCAACGAGAGGGGGGGAATTTTGAGGAGACGAAAGTTAAAATAAATGGATAAAGAGGGGGGGAAATTGGAAAATGGGAAGACAAAAGTACCAGACGGAAAGAGCATGACAGGAAGAGATCAGAGGAACCTTTCCTCACTTTATTTTTGCATTTCTTTCTCTATCTTTTTCTTAAACTTCTGCGCTTGTATGGTATGTGGGGGTTACTATGTGTGTGCGTCAGAGAAATGGACCATGTGTGGGGAGTAAATATTTTTTGCAGTAAGAGAGAAAAGAGGGGGGAAGAGAAAGAAGAAGAAGAAGGTGAATGGCGGAGTGGAGAGGGCGGATAGAGAGATTTTGGGAAAGAGAGACGACGAAGGAGGAAGGAGGAGGGAGGAGGGGCGTGGATATCATTTAGCAGCCGAGGCAGCTCTGCCCCGGTCGTTCTCTGTTTTATTAGTCACCCCCGCTGCAGTCCGGGTTAATGTTTTTGTTTTTTGGGGAAATGTCCTACAGGCGACCTTTAATGACTACGACTTCAACAATTTAATTAAGCTGCCTAGTTTTATGCAACTACTTTTTTTCCCTTTTTATTTTTCTATTCTTTTTTTCTGGTCGCTTCCTTCCCTTCCTTCATCCTCCTGTCTTCTGTCTCCTCCTTCCTTCGTCTGTACTTCCTCCTCCCTCCTCCCCTCTTTATCCTTCCCTCCTCCTCCTCTTTATCTCCCTCTTCCTTCCTTTCACCTTCACCTTCCTCCTCCTCTTCCTCCTCCTCCTTTCCACACACCCCTTTCTTCTAACCACCGCTTTAAACCCTTCTTCTGCTATAAGGGTTTTTCAGATGAGAGGAGCTGCCCCGTTTGCTGCTAAATGAATTTTGGAAACAGGGAAAAGCCCTAATAGTCTTGGAGAGGTCAAAATCGGGGAAGGGGGGGGAGGGGCTTTTGGGGGTAGAGAAGGGCTGAGGGATAGTGTGAGGTGGGTGAGTGGGGAGGGGGGGGGGGTAGGGGGTTGTGGAAGGTGAAAGAGGAAAATGGAAACAAGGAGAGTATGAGGAAGAGAGACATATATAGATGAATAGAGAGGGGGGGGGAGAAGGATGGAGAGGAGAGTGAGTGAGTAAAGAGAGAGAGAGAGAGAGAGAGAGAGAGAGAGAGAGAGAGAGAGAGAGAGAGAGAGAGAGAGAGAGAGAGAGGGAGAGAGAGAGAGAGAGAGAGAGAGAGAGAGAGAGAAAGAGAGAGAGAGAGAAAGAGAGTGAGATGTCGATGGAGAAAGAAGAAAAAAGAGAAGGGAAAAGAAAAAAAGGACAGGGCACCAAAAATGGAATACGAACCAAAAACGAGAAAACAAAGAAAAACAAAAAAAAAAAAAGAGGCACCCAAAAAAAGGGGGGCCCAACGCAAAGAGACAACGCGGCAAAAAAGGGAAAAAGAAAGAGCAATAGGTACTTTGCTGTTTTTTTTGGCCTTATTGGAATGTTTACCGATGTAGCTTGTTAGGTGAAAAATTTGGGAGGCTCAGGGACCCGGTGAGGCTTTCACGAGAGGGGAAAGGGGAAGAGAGAGAGAGAGAAGAGAATTGATGGGTTAAATTTTTATTATCTTTATTATCATTACATACCTGGTTTTCTTTTTTTCCCCTCTCTTCTCTTATTCTTTAGTTTCTTTTCATGTCTATTTTTCCTCTCTCCTCCTCTCTTTTTTTCTTCCTCTTTTCTCTATCTCTTCTCTTATTCTTTGGTTTCTTTTTATATGTCGTCTTTTCTTCTCTCTTCTCTTTTTTCTTCCTCTTTTCTCTATCTTTCTCTACTTCCTCTTTTTCTAACTCCTTTTATTTTATCTGTTCCTTCTTCTTCGTTGATCTTCTCTGTCTGACCTCTCCTTTAGTTTCCTCTGTTTCTTCATTCCCCCTTCCTCTTATTTTTTCTCCAGCCTCCTTCTCTACCTCCTCCTTCTTTCCCCCACTTCCACTTTCTTTTCTCCTTATTCTGCTTCCTCTTTTTTTTCTCTCTACATCTTCTCCGTCCCTCCACCTTATACACCCTCCCTGCACCACCTCCTCTCCCTCCCTCCACTTGTCTTTTCTTCCTCCCTCCACGTCCCTTTCCTCCTTCCCTCCACTTCCTCTTCCTCCTTTCCCCACCTTCTCTTTCTTCCATCCCTCCACCTCCCTCTCCCTCCCTCCACCCACTCTCCCTCCTCCTATCCTCACCTCCTCCTCTCCCTCTAACATCTCTCCTTTCCCCCTCTAACATCTCTCCCTCTCTCCACCTCCTCACCCTCCTTCCACCTCCTCTCCCTCCCTCCACCTCCCTCACCCTCCCTCCACCTCTTCTCCCTCCCTCCACCTCTCCCCTCGCCCTCCCTCCACCTCCGCGCCCTCCCTCCACCTCCGCGCCCTCCCTCCACCTCCTCTCCCTCCCTTCCACCTCCTCTCCCTCCCTCCACCTCCTTCCCCTCCCTGCAACACCTTTCCCTCCCTCCACCTCTTCTCCCTCCCTCCAACACCTCTCCCTCGCTCCACCTCCTCTCCCTCCCTCCACCTCCTCTCCCTCCCTCCACCTCCTCACCCTCCCTCCCTCCACTTCCTCTCCCTCCCTGCAACACCTCTCCCTCCCCCTCCCTCCACCTCCTCACCCTCCCTCCACCTCCTCTCCCTCCCTCCACCTCCTCTCCCTCCCTCCACCTCCTCTCCCTCCCTGCAACACCTCTCCCTGCCTCCACCTCCTCACCCTCCCTCCACCTCCTCTCCCTCCCTCCACCTCCTCTCCCTCCCTCCCTCCACCTCCTCTCTCTCCCTCCACTCACCCTTCCTCCTCCTATCTTCACCTCGACCTACCATTCCCACTATCTATCTCTTCCCCCCCCCTTAAATATATGCATCTCCTTCGTATAACGAGCACTGTAGCGCTGGCTTGGGAGGGGGGGGGGAGAGGGGGAAGGGATAAGAGGACGAAAAGGGGAGAGGGAGAGGGAGAAGGGGAGAGGGGGAGGGAGACGGAGAAGGGGAGAGGGGGAGGGGGAGGGGGAGGGAGAGGGGAAGGGCGATTGGATAAGGGGAACGGAGAGTTGTTCAGGGAGAAAAAGGGGGAAGGAGGAGGAAATAAGGGAGAGGGGGAGGAGAAGGGAAAGGGAGATAGAGAAAAGAAAGAGAGGGAAGGAGAAAAAGAAGTGGGGGAAAAGGAGAAGAAAAAGCGGAGAGGGGAATGGAAATGGATCAAATATACGGAGAGGAGAAGGAAAGCGAAAGGGGAAGGGAAGGAAGGTAGAAGAAAGAAAATAAAAATAAAAAAAGGAGAAGAGCAAAGAGAAGGATAATTAGGGACTGGTAAGGGAGAAGAAAGAAGGAAAGAGACACAGAAAGAGGGAGAGAGAGACTTCTGCGATAAAATATTAACCATCGGCAATAAATTTTCAGGCGGCGGCGACAAAAACTTGTCACGCCATTTAACATTAGTTCGTCTGATCCAATTTCCACCGCTCCTCTGACTGCTCATAACTCAGCCGGGCCCGTGCTTGGTGCGTGCGTGCGTGAGTGCGGCTTCGTGTGTGCGTTGGAGAGAGAGAGAGAGAGAGAGAGAGAGAGAGAGAGAGAGAGAGAGAGAGAGAGAGAGAGAGAGAGAGAGAGAGAGAGAGAGAGAGAGAGAGTGGGAGGGAAAGAGGGAGGGGAGAGAGAGAGGGAGAAAGGGAGGGAAAGGAGGGAGGGGGCGAGAGAGTGGGAGAGAGAGAGAGAGAGAGAGAGAGAGAGAGAGAGAGAGAGAGAGAGAGAGAGAGAGAGAGAGAGCATGTGTGTTTATGTAAGTATGGTGGATGTGTGGGATTATATGTGTTCGTATGGCGTATGTATCATGTGCGTGTACGTGTGCGTATACATGTGTATGTGTACATGTGTGCGATAAGGGTGCTGTTACATTAGTCTATTCTGTCCAGGGATCCCAAGACAGAACGGGATGCTTCCCAAACTGTAATGGGATCCGAGATGAAAATCCCTAGACAGCGCGGAAATGCTGCGTCGGTATTCATCCTTAGACCAGAAAAAAATATTGCCGAAACAAAAACTATAATACAATCATTGGTACACACATTGCTTATAATCATATCAGGTTTAGAACATTTTTTTTAAGTAATCAAGATATTTTGCTTTGAATAATGATAATTCGTTAAATCTTTATAGATAAATCAGATAAAGGTTCATTTGACCAACGAACATCAACAACCCACTCCGACACGCAAAGAGAAGGTCTCTCCAAAAGTTATTTACGCCTTGTTGGAGAGCCAAGGAGCTGTTAAGGAACACCAGTTATGAGGATTATAAAAGCAGGAATTTGAAAAGAGCTTTGATGTCTGAAGTAAGCAAGGAACTTCGTCAGGAACGCTAGACTGAGAAGATACTGTGTGCAATGTGACCAATCCCAAGCTGTAGCTGACCAGACTTCGGCGAGGCTGTCTAGGGATCCCAGGGCAGAGAAGATTAGTGTGACCGTCGCTTCAGTTTGTGTGTCTTGTAGCGCGTGTCCCTGTACGTATGTGCAGAGAGGGTATGAGTTAGAGAGCATGCAGATGTATTTCCGTAAAAAATTGTATATTCTTTATTTCATGGAGTGAGGTTACAAATGCTCACAAACCTGCATGGTAATAGAAAGGCTATGTGTGTTAATTTGTGGACAAGAGAGATAGGGACGACTTCGACCGTACGCGTCGTAACTCTATATCTGTGTGTCTGTGTTTGGGATGTAGATCCATAGGCTGTGTGAAGATGTAAGTATATGGGTGTGTATGATTGTGCCAGAGAGGTGTAGCTGAATGTGGATGTGTGTATTTGGAGGTATGTGAGGATCTGCCTCAGTGTCCGTTTGTTTCAGAGGTGTGAATTTGTAAGCACATGTAGCCAAGTGTGTGTGTGAAGATACTCAGTTACCGATGAGTGATTCAGAACTGAAAACCTGGTTGCATAAATTGCATTTGAAATTATTTTTTGCTATTTTACCAGTTTTCAACACAAGTAACACTGAACAAAGCACAGATTCTTTGAAGAATAATAAAGGCATGAATAAAAAGAAATAAAAGTAAGTGAAGAATAAATGATAAATATACCTTGATCCTATTTCCCCCTAATCCTCCCTTCTAGCTCGTTATATACCCCCTCTTAGCATCCTCCTCCCCCTCCCTATCCTTCACTTCCATCCTTTCCTCCTTCTCCCTCCTCCTTTTCGTCTTCACTATCCCTTCTCCACGTCTTCTCATTCCCCTCACCCTGTCCTCAGTATCTCCTCCCTTTCCTCACCCTCCCCCCCCTCCTCAGCTCCCATACCTCTCCTTCTCCCCATCTTTCTCCTCTCTGCTTTCCCCCACACTTACCTCTCCTTTTTCCTTCTTAACTTCTTCCCCTTTCCCCTTTAGCACGCCCTCTCCTCAGTCTCGCTTCCTCCCTCTTCTCCCCAGTTCCCCTCTCTTTCACACCGCCCTCTGACTCCTCTCCTTTATTTTCCCCTTATTCTATCGCTTCTTTCTCCCTCCTCCCCTTTCTCCATCTTTCAAAACTTTCCTCCCCCTTCTCCTTTCCCCCTTTTATTTAGCCTTCTCTTTCCCCCCTCTCTCGTATCCCGTATATTGCCCTTTCCACTTCTCCCTTCTTCCCAAAGGCTTTACTCATACTTGTCTTCCCCCTTCTTCATCTCCTTGTTCCTTCCTCTCTGCACCCCTTCCATATTTTCCTTATCCTCTCTCCCACCGTCCTTCCCTTTCCCCCACTTCCCTCCCCTTCCCCGCCTCTCCACCCTCATCTCTCTTCCTCCACCTCCCTCCCACATCTCACACTCTTCCTCATTACTCTTTTTTTCCTCACTACTTTCTCATATACCTCCCTCTTAATCCACCTTTTCTCTCTCCCCCTTCCCTCCTTCCCCATGCCTCTCCCTTCTCCCCCCCTATCATCCTCTCCCCTCCCCCTCTGCCCTACTCTCCTCTTATCCATCCTCTCCCCCCTCTTCTTTCTCTCCCCCTCCCCTCCTTCCACACCCTTCTCCCTTCCCCACCTCTCTCACTTCTCTCCCCCTATCCATCCTCTGCCCTTCTCTCCACCCTTATTCATCCTCTCCCCTCCTTCTCCACCCTTCTCTCCCCCCTATACATCCTCTTCCCTCCCCCTCTCCCCTTCCCTTTCCTCCCCACCCCCTTTCTTCTCTCCCCCTCCTCGCCCTTCCCCTTCCTCTCCATCCTCTCCCCCCTATCCTGCCTCTCCCCCCCCCCCTTCCCTTCTCCCCCCTCCCCCTCCCCCTC
>NC_091590.1:16126140-16128506 GCF_042767895.1 Penaeus vannamei | reverse complement strand
CGTACACATATATACATATTTATTACCTATCTTTATATTGATTATTAATTTTTAAAATTATTTATCTACTTTTCGCTTTTATGGAATTCGTTTTCGTTTTCTAGTGCTTACTAGAAATTGTACTTTTATTGTATTTCCATTCATATTTCTGTTATTGCATGTTTCCCATTCATTTTCACTTTCTATTTCTTGTTCCGGCATTTAGCATCTCTATTTTGATTTATTTATGGAATTCGTTGCACTTTCTGCTATTTACCAATTGCTTACTTATCTATCACTGTTATCTATTGTTGTACCACCAAAATTCTTGGTCTAATGTATCTATTTATCAAATTTGTTTATCTATTTGTATTTTATTTGTTTTTTAACATATTTGTTATTTTTATTTTTCTAAGCTATGAATCTTTTTATATTTTAAATATCCTTGATTTTTATTGTATCTAATGTCACCTTGCTTTTAGGTCATTATCCCTTTTCTGTTACTCTAAATACTTCCCATGTAAGCGTATTTGATTTATCACTTTATCATATCTTCCCCCTTATATCTATTTTGCTATCTCTTTTTCTATCTACACATATATCTATCATCAATTTTTCTATTCATTATTTGTTTATCTTCTATTTTCTGATTGTCTTTTATTCAAAATATTTGTTTTTATAATCTATGCTTTCTACAGTATTTTCTAGTTTTCACTTTCTTTCTTACTCTTCTTTATCTCATTATACTTTTGTAATCTATGCTTTAGTTGTATTTTCTTTATGTTCTTATTTATTATCTACGTTCCTCTTTTTCTTCGGTGTATACACATTTACATATATAGCATTGACATTCATACACACACACATCATACACACATATATTACTAATTCATACACAGACGCAGACACATCTTAGCATTTTTCACACATCATTCATACTAAAAATTTTTTTAAGCATTTGAAGTGAAGCTCCTTGCCCATGGAAACAACGCCTCCAGCCAAGTGACTCGAACCCTCGAACCTGGATTTGTCGACAAATTCAAGTCCCATGCTCTAACCACTCGGCCACCACGTCCTGATAGTGTATGTTGCCCTGTCTTTAAAATTTGCTGCAGAGAGACCCTCCTCTGACTGTTCCTTCCTCCCCACCTGTTATTGTCATCTTCAACCCTTGATTATTTGTGTGCATAATGTGTGCCTGGTATAATGTGTGTATGTGAATGTGTGAATGTGTGTGCATATGTGTATGTGTTAGTGTGAGTGTGTGTGTCTGTATCTGAATATGTGTGTACGTATTATGTGTGTTTGCGTGCAAATACACTTGTGAATGTGTCTGTATGTGCCTGTGTAAGGTTGTGTGTTGTTGCTTGCATCTGAGAGTGTGCTTATGTGAATGTTTCTGCGCTCACGAGTGTGAGAATGTCGGTGCATGTATATGATTTTATGTGTGTGGTTTTGGGGGGGATGTTGGTGTGTGTTTGCCTCCTTAGGGTCTAGTATGTTCTCCCCACCAAAGGGGGCCATTATTATCTTTATTGCTGCTGCTGTTGTTGCTAATATCACTATCATTGTTGTTATTATTATTATCATTTCATTGTAATTTACAATATTATCATTTCATTGCCATTTACAATATTATCATTGTCATTGTTGCTGTGGTTGTTGTTACTGTTATTAGTGTTAATAATCCTATTATTATTTAACATTAATGTTATACTATTAATCATATTATCATTAGTGTTGTAATTATTATTGTTATGATGGGCATCATTATTATTATCGTTATCATTATCACCATTATCATCATAACCATCATTTTATCATTAGTATGAATATCATCATTATGATTATCATCCCTGTTTTACTATCAATATTATCTTATTATCATTATTCACACTATTTGATGTAGTTGTATAATTTTGCTGGTATCATCATTATTGGTTATGGTAATAGTATTTCTTTTATTTGTTAGCATATTTGTCCTTATTAGGGGTATTCACCAAAGGTAAGAAAAAAGGGTGGGGGTGGGGAGCTTGAGGTGTGACTTGGGCCATGCACCTTCAGTTGTTTTCTTTTTATTTGTTTCTTGTTACGTTCTTGATTTGCTTTTATTTCAGGATTTTGTTCTCTTAATGTTCTAGTTTTATTTTAAATATTCCCTTTTTATTACACTACTTGGCAATGCTTTTATTTCTCTCCTCTATTTCCCCTTCGCTTTGTTTTCGTAAAAAAGGCTGGGGAGGTGATATAACTGAAATTCTATGTCGATTTTGAATGATGCTATCCTTTAAACCTTCAGAATATAGGTAATTAACATGCTTCTCAACTTTGTAAAGGATCTAATTTATTTCATTACATCTTATTTATAGATTTTAAATTATTATCAT
>NC_091590.1:16116140-16118640 GCF_042767895.1 Penaeus vannamei | reverse complement strand
CAAAAGAAAATAAGGAAAAGGTAGATAAGAGGAGAAAATTCGAAGAAGTAAAAGTCGGAAAATATGCCTATGAAACACAATTGAAAAAAGGAAGTAGAAACGGCAAAGCTAAGAAACAAGAGAAAGAAAGAAAGAAATGAGGGGCAGAAAGAGGTAAAAAAAATAAATGGATGAGAGGTGGCAAAAGGCAAAATAGATGTTTTTTGTGAAAGTTAGAAGGAGCCAACTAAACAAAGTGAGAAGTAGAGTGAGGCAAAAGGATGTAAAATGAAAATAATAATGATTATAAAAAAAGGAGGATTAAAATGAAGCCCCCCCCCCAAAAAAAAAAAGAAAAACAAAAAAACGACCATATATAAAAGCACGGAGAAAATGAGAAGCAGAAATAGACAAGAAAACGAAATAATAACGGCATTAGAAAATTATAATGATAAAGGAAGAAATTGAATCTGTAACGTGGTACGCAGTCCCAAAGAGCATTCCTGTAAGGCTCTGGAAATTCCCTAAGGAAAAGGACGGTTTGGGGAGCCTAGGGGAGAAATGCTGCGGTGCGGGGGAATGCTCCCAGGAATGGACTATCTAGGGGAGAAATGTGGGGGAGAGGTACGTAGGAGGGATGGTGCTGTCAGGAGTGGGGTGTGCGGGGGAGAAATGCTGGTGTGGAGGAGAGGAGAAGCTGTCAGGAATGGCGATGTGAGGAAGAGAAATGCTGTGAAGTGTGTGGGAGAAATGCTGGATGTGTGGGGGAGAAATATTAGGGCGCGGGGGAAGATGCTACCAGGAACAGAGCATGTGGGGGAGAAATGCTTGGTGCGGGGGGAGGTGCTATCAGGAATAGGGTATTTGTCAGGGAGAGAGGGATGTGAAACCCTTATCACCTCTCTTTGTTTCTACATCATTTCACAAAAACACATTCACAATCTTAGTCCTGAATATCAATAAAGATGATTATCGCGGGTATGTGCGTTTATGTGTATGTGAGACGTAGTGTACATATCAAGAAGAGTACGTATTTTTGTGTGCAAATTGATTTTAACCTTACATATGCGCGTGTGCTTATGCGCCTACGTGTTCATGTGTGCGTATCTTAAGATGCGTCTCTGTGTCCGGGTTCATCCTCCGCTAACGATGTTCATAAATGCATAACCATCCGTTGGTAAATATGCCTATCCCATGACGTCATAATCCTAATATAAAGCATCAGATTTCCTTAATGATTAGCGATTGCTGAGGAGTTAATCCCGATCATCGGTATATGCTCCAATAAACGATAATTTATGAACCAGTTATCATTGTATTCCGAATCATAATGGTTATTTTGATTCTATAAGCAGTTTGGAAACTATGCATTAGATGTTTAATTGGTGTCGTAAACGAGGAAATGGCACAGATAAAAGGTGTATTAACAAAGCGAAGTGATGAGATGGATCGTAAATTGTTTTCATAATGCAGACTTAATGGTTTGGCATTATATGACATATAAATGAATATATATATATATATATATATATATATATATAAATATGTACATGTATATATGTATATATATATATATATATATACATATATGTATATATACATATATATATATATATATATATATATATATATATATATATATATATATATATATATATATATATATGTATATATATATATATATATATGTATATATATAATATATATATATATATATATATATATATATACATAAAGTATATAAATATATATATATATATAAATATATGTATATACATATATATATATATATATATATATATATATATATATATATATATATATATATGTGTGTGTGTGTGTGTGTGTGTGTGTGTGTGTGTGTTTGTGTGTTTGTGTGTGTGTGTATGTGTGTGCTTGTGTGCGTGTGTGTGTATATATATATATATATATATATATATATATATATATATATATATATATATATATATATATATATATATATATATATATATATATATATATAGTGTGTGTGTGTATATATATATATATATATATATATATATATATATATATATATATATATATATATTATATATGTATATTATATATATATATATGTACATATATATATATATATATATATATATATATATATATATATATATATATATATATATATATATATATATATAAATGTATGTATACATATCCTCTATTGTCTTTCTTTTTTCCTTTCACAGCCCACACACACATCGGTAAATCCCAGCTGATGGAGCTATCTAATAGAGAGGCGACGGAGGCGACATCAGCCCCCAACCACAACCATCTTCGACCTTCCATTCCATTTCTATCTTCTTTTTCCTTTCTCCTCTGTTTATTTCTACTCTTATTCCTTTATCTCATATTTCGTTTCTTTGGTCTTTCTTTTCATTCGTGCGTTTTATTTTTGTTTATTTAATTCATCTATTTCTGTTCTCCTGCTGTTCTCTGTTCTGTTTCTTCTTTTTTTTTTTTTTTACCTTAATTTTTTGTCCTTTTT
>NC_091590.1:16098640-16103640 GCF_042767895.1 Penaeus vannamei | reverse complement strand
GGGGAAGAATGAGGAGAAGAGAGAGGAGGAAGAGACGAAGGAGGAAGATGGGAATTTTTTCTTTGGGGGGAGGGGGGAGGGAAACAGAAAGAGGGAGAAAGGATTTAGGGGAGGGAAGGGAGAGAGAGAAGAGGGAGGGGGGAGAGGAAAGGGGAAGGGTTAAGAGAAGGTGATGGGAGGGAAAAAAAGAGAAAAGGGAGTGGAAGAGTTGTTAGGGGAGGGGGGCTGAGAGAGGAGGAAGGGAGGGGGAAGAGAAGGAGAAAGGGTGAAAGGAGGGAGTGAGGAGAAAGGGAAGATTGAGAGGAGTTAGAGAGAGAGAGAGAGGGGGGGGGGAGGGAGGGAAGAATTAGGCGAATTGTAGGAAGAAAACAGTTTGGCGAATGTAGGGAGAGATGGGAGTTTAAGGGACGGAGGGGAATAAAAAAGAGAAAGAGCGGAAGGAAGGAGAGAAGGAAAGGTGATAGTAAGAAAGATGAGAAGAGAGTAGAGGAAAGAGGATTGGATCGGATTGTACTAGTATGAAACGAAGGATGAGAAGCGAAGATAGAGAGGATAGAGGTGAATAGAATAGAGAGGGTGTAGGGTGAGCATCAGAAGGGTCAAAAGAGCGTGGTGAGGTTGATAGGAAGGGGAAAGAGGTCAACGAGAGAGGGGAATTTTGAGGAGACGAAAGCTGAAATAAATGGATAAAGAGAGAGGGGAAAATTGGAGAAAATGGGAAGACAAAAGTACCAGACGGAAAGGAAGCATGACAGGAAGAGAAAGATCAAGAGGAACCTTTTCTTCCTCACTTTATTTTTGCATTTCTTTCTCTATCTCTTCTTAAACTTGCTGCGCTTGTATGTGTATGTGGGGGTTACTATGTGTGTGCGTCAGAGAGAATATGACCGCATGTGTGTGTGAGTAAATATATTTCAGCAGTGAGAGAGAAAAGAGAGGTAGAAAGAGAAAGAAGAAGAAGAAGGTGAATGGCGGAGTGGAGAGGGCGGATAGGAGGAGAGTCGAAGCGAAGAGAGACGACGAAGGAGGAAGGAGGAGGAGGAGGAGGGGCGTGGATATCATTTAGCAGCCGAGGCAGCTCTGTCCCGGTCGTTCTCTGTTTTTAATAGTCTACCCCCTCGCTGCAGTCCGGGTTATTAATGTTTTTGTTTTTTGGGGGAAATGTCTCGTATCAGGCGACCTTTAATGACTACGACTTCAACAATTTAATTAAGCTGCCTAGTTTTATGCAACTACTTTTTCCTTCTTATTTTTCTATTCTTTTTTTCTGGTCGTTTCTCTCCCATTTCTCCTTTTCCTTCATCCTCCTTTTTTGTCTTCTGTCTCCTCCTTCCTTCGTCTGTACTTCCTCCTCCTCCTCCTCTCCCCTCTTTATCCTTCCCCTCCTCCTCCTCTTTATCTCCCTCTTCCTTCCTTTCACCTTCACCTTCCTCCTCCTCTTCCTCCTCCTCCTTTCCACACACCCCTTTCTCTCTTTCTTAACCACCGCTTCTTAAACCCTTCTTCTGCTATAAGGTTCTTCAGATGAGAGGAGCTTATGGTCCTGTCTTGCTGCTAAATGCCACAATTTTGAACCAAAGAAACGCCCTAATAGTCTTGGAGAGGTCAAAATCGGGGAAGGGGGGGTGAGGGGCTTGGGGATAGAGAAGGGCTGAGGGATAGTGTGAGGTGGAGTGAGTGGGGAGGGGGGGGAGGGGCTTAGGTGTTGTGGAAGGTGAAAGAGGAAAATGGAAACAAGGAGAGTATAGAGGAAGAGAGACATATATAGATGAATAGAGAGGGGGGTAGGAGAAGGATGGAGAGAGAGAGTGAGTGAGTAAGAGAGAGAGAGAGAGAGAGAGAGAGAGAGAGAGAGAGAAGAGAGAGAGAGAGAGAGAGAGAGAGAGAGAGAGGGAGAGAGAGAGAGAGAGAGAGAGAGAGAGAGAGAGAGAGAGAGAGAGAGAGAGAGAGAGAGAGAGAGGAGAGAGAGAGAGAGAGAGAGAGAGAGAGAGAGAAAGAGAAAGAGAAACACACAGAGACAGGGACACCAAGAAAATGAATAGACACACACCAAAACAACAGCAACAACAACAGAAAACACAAAACGAGAAAGCAAAAGATGAAAGACATCGCAAAGAGGCACACAGGCCAACGCAAAGAGACAACGCGGCAAAAAAGGAAGAAGAAAGAGCAATAGGTACTTTGCTGTTTTATTTGGCCTTATTGGAATGTTTACCGATGTAGCTTGTTAGGTGAAGAATTGAGGCTCAGGGACCCGGTGAGGCTTTCACGAGAGCGAAAGGGGAAGAGAGAGAGAGAGAAGAGAATTGATGGGTTAAATTTTTATTATCTTTATTATCATTACATACCTGGTTTTCTTTTTTTCCCCTCTCTTCTCTTATTCTTTAGTTTCTTTTCATGTCTATTTTTCCTCTCTCCTCCTCTCTTTTTTTCTTCCTCTTTTCTCTATCTCTTCTCTTATTCTTTGGTTTCTTTTTATATGTCGTCTTTTCTTCTCTCTTCTCTTTTTTCTTCCTCTTTTCTCTATCTTTCTCTACTTCCTCTTTTTCTAACTCCTTTTATTTTATCTGTTTCCTTCTTCTTCGTTGATCTTCTCTGTCTGACCTCTCCTTCAGTTTCCTCTGTTTTCTTCATTCCCCCTTCCTCTTATTTTTTCTCCAGCCTCCTTCTCTACCTCCTCCTTCTTTCCCCCACTTCCACTTTCTTTTCTCCTTATTCTGCTTCCTCTTTCTTATATCTTCTCTCTACATCTTCTCCGTCCCTCCACCTTATACACCCTCCCTGCACCACCTCCTCTCCCTCCCTCCACTTGTCTTTCTTCCTCCCTCCACGTCCCTTTCCTCCTTCCCTCCACTTCCTCTTCCTCCTTCCACCTTCTCTTCTTCCATCCCTCCACCTCCTCTCCTCCCTCCACCCACTCTCCCTCCTCCTATCCTCACCTCCTCCTCTCCCTCTAACATCTCTCTCCTTCCCTCTAACATCTCTCCCTCTCTCCACCTCCTCACCCTCCTTCCACCTCCTCTCCCTCCCTCCACCTCCTCACCCTCCCTCCACCTCTTCTCCCTCCCTCCACCTCCTCGCCCTCCCTCCACCTCCGCGCCCTCCCTCCACCTCCGCGCCCTCCCTCCACCTCCTCTCCCTCCCCCCACCTCCTCTCCCTCCCTCCACCTCCTTCCCCTCCCTGCAACACCTTTCCCTCCCTCCACCTCTTCTCCCTCCCTCCAACACCTCTCCCTCGCTCCACCTCCTCTCCCTCCCTCCACCTCATCTCCCTCCCTCCACCTCCCTCACCCTCCCTCCCTCCACTTCCTCTCCCTCCCTGCAACACCTCTCCCTCCCTCCCTCCACCTCCTCACCCTCCCTCCACCTCCTCTCCCTCCCTCCACCTCCTCTCCCTCCCTCCACCTCCTCTCCCTCCCTGCAACACCTCTCCCTGCCTCCACCTCCTCACCCTCCCTCCACCTCCTCTCCCTCCCTCCACCTCCTCTCCCTCCCTCCCTCCACCTCCTCTCTCTCCCTCCACTCACCCTTCCTCCTCCTATCTTCACCTCGACCTACCATTCCCACTATCTATCTCTTCCCCCCCCCCTTAAATATATGCATCTCCTTCGTATAACGAGCACTGTAGCGCTGGCTTGGGAGGGGGGGGGGGAGAGGGGGAAGGGATAAGAGGACGAAAAGGGGAGAGGGAGAGGGAGAAGGGGAGAGGGGGAGGGAGATGGAGAAGGGGAGAGGGGGAGGGGGAGGGAGAGGGGTAGGGCGATTGGATAAGGGGAACGGAGAGTTGTTCAGGGAGAAAAAGGGGGAAGGAAGGAGGAAATAAGGGAGAGGGAGGAGGAGAAGGGAAAGGGAGATAGAGAAAGAAAGAGAGGGAAGGAGAAAAAGAAGTGGGGGGAAAAGGAGAAGAAAAAGCGGAGAGGGGAATGGAAATGGATCAAATATACGGAGAGGAGAAGGAAAGCGAAAGGGGAAGGGAAGGAAGGTAGAAGAAAAGAAAATAAAAATAAAAAAAGGAGAAGAGCAAAGAGAAGGATAATTAGGGACTGGTAAGGGAGAAGAAAGAAGGAAAGAGACACAGAAAGAGGGAGAGAGAGACTTCTGCGATAAAATATTAACCATCGGCAATAAATTTTCAGGCGGCGGCGACAAAAACTTGTCACGCCATTTAACATTAGTTCGTCTGATCCAATTTCCACCGCTCCTCTGACTGCTCATAACTCAGCCGGGCCCGTGCTTGGTGCGTGCGTGCGTGAGTGCGGCTTCGTGTGTGCGTTGGAGAGAGAGAGAGAGAGAGAGAGAGAGAGAGAGAGAGAGAGAGAGAGAGAGAGAGAGAGAGAGAGAGAGAGAGAGAGAGAGAGAGAGAGAGAGAGAGAGTGGGAGGGAAAGAGGGAGGGGGAGAGAGAGAGGGAGAAAGGGAGGGAAGGAGGGAGGGGGCGAGAGAGTGGGAGAGAGAGAGAGAGAGAGAGAGAGAGAGAGAGAGAGAGAGAGAGAGAGAGAGAGAGAAGAGAGAGAAAGAGAGAGAAAGAGAGAGAGAGAGAGCATGTGTGTTTATGTAAGTATGGTGGATGTGTGGGATTATATGTGTTCGTATGGCGTATGTATCATGTGCGTGTACGTGTGCGTATACATGTGTATGTGTACATGTGTGCGATAAGGGTGCTGTTACATTAGTTTATTATGTCCAGGGATCCCAAGACAGAACGGGATGCTTCCCAAGTTGTAATGGGATCCGAGGTAAGAATCCATAGCCAGCGCGGAATGAAAGCGTTGGTATTTCATCCCTAGCGAGATCAGAAAAGATATAGCCGAAACAAAAACTATAATACAATCATTGGTACACACATTGCTTATAATCATATCAGAGTTTAAGAACATTTTTTTTTAAGTAATCAAGATATTTTGCTTTGAATAATGATAATTCACGTTAAATCTTTATAGATAAATCAGATAAACGTTCATTTGACCAACGAACATAAACACCAACCCACTTCGACACGCGA
>NC_091590.1:16022996-16032996 GCF_042767895.1 Penaeus vannamei | reverse complement strand
AATGGGGAGGGGAAGAGGGGCAGGGGGAGAGAAGAAATCGGGAAGAAATGGAGGAGGGAGAGAGAAAGAGAATGGGGAGGGGAAGAGGATGGGGGGGGTAGAGGGAGAATGGGAAGTGGAAGAGGAGAATGGGGAGGGGAGGGGAAGAGGGCAGGGGGAGAGAAGGATGGCAAGGGGAAATGGGGAATGAGGAGGGGGAGGGGAAGAAGAGAAAGGGGAGAGAAGGATGGGGAGGAGGGGGAGGAGAAGAGAAGGATGGGGAGGGGAAGGGGAGGAGGGGGAGAATCAAAATCAAAACATTTATTTCGCCATAAAACAGTAATTACATTGAAGTAAAAATGCATATAACTATACATGGCTTCACCCTCCCGGAGTACAACTCTCGTAGGAAGACCTCTTGCATAAATTGCATTTATGCAGTATCTTAAGAATAAATATATACAGAACATTTTATATATGAGCATTAGATATACACTACATATAATATAGGTATTGGACGTATTATATAGTACATGAGTATATACATATATGATTAAGCTCATTAACAGTTTCCAAAGCTAGTAAACATTGTAGAAGTATCAGAAAGTGAAACAATTAAATGCTAACCATTTAATTAGTGCAGAGAATATAATACAGAAAACATTTACAGGCAGGAGAAAGGAGAATCATTACTCATTATACTGAGATAACGGGTATTGCTTTTATTTGTATTTAAATAGAGAAATTGTTGCAACATTTCTTACTATATTATCTTGCAGTACCACCATGATAAACGATATTTGACGAAACTGTTGAGACTGTACAAATGGGACATTCAGTAGACTATTGTCTCATAAAATACCATTGATTTATCCTAAAACTAAACATTGTATTCCCTACGACTGTAAGACACTTAAAAACATGTAAACAATAACAATGTACATTTATTTCACCGAGTTTTGAAAGGTCCTAAAATTGAATGAAAATCGTTTTTGTGCAACACATAAGGATTTCAAGGTGTTGTTATGTGTTGCTCAGCAATCTGTTTAGCAATACTTTAAGTAGGAGTATATTAAAGAAGCGTAGATCTGTTTCAAAACGTGTATATTTAGTGCTTGTTTTGATTGGTACGTGGTATTTTCCAGTTTAATTGGGGATCTATATAACTATCGAGAAACCGTTGTTATTTCACGGTTTATAACTGATGCCCCCAAGGTGATGTCTGGGAGGAAATTTAGCATTCTTTTATTCCTGTGAAATATCATGTAATGGGTCTTACCTACATTGAGGGTTAGTTCATTTAGCTAACTCCACTTTCTGATACTGATTACTCCATTATTTGCTACGTTTATTAATTCTTGTTTAGACCTGCCTGAGGAAAATCTGCATAACTTGTCTGCACATATAATGAAACTGAGTTTGGAGGAGTAAACTACATCATTGATATATATTAGAAAAAGAAAAGGACCCAGAATTGAACACTGGGGGACACCGTGACTAATGACATTTTGAAAAGATATGTGCTTCTCAAAACAAAAGTGCCTCCGTTTTGTAAAGTATGAAGTAAACTTATCACATAATATATCACGGGTACCGTAGTGTTCAAGTTTACCTAGAAAATGGTGTGATTCACTGATCGAAAACATTTGACAGGTCAAGAATTATTCCTAATGTGAATTCATTCAAAATTGTATTTGAAAAGTCAGTGATATCCGATTCAGTAAATCTGTTTTTATAAGACCATATTGAGATTTGTTTTTTGTATCAATATCAGTGAAAAAAAAAAAATCGGTGAGACGGTTACACATAATCTTTTCAGTAATCTTGCTAAACGTAACAAGAACTGATACATGTCAGAAGTTCCCAATGTGCCATCTGTCTCCAGAGTTAAACAAGGAGAAAACTTTACCTATTCTCAGTTTATTTGGGAAAATACCCGAGTTGAAGGGGGATACTATTATTTGTGTTAGTGGAGTTAAGATGGTTGGAAGAATTTGTTTAATTAGTCACTGGAATATCATCATAGCCTAGCCTTGAGCTGTTATTAATGCTAATCATTTCCGAGTTAGTGATAGGGTATAGAGACACCTGATTATCATTTATTGGGCCAAGCAAATCCCTAAAGTCTCCATCCTGCAATGGGACTGATTGAACCAGATTTCTCCCAATGTCAGAGAAACGGTTGTTAAACGCATCGTTTATTCTCACAGGATCGGTAGTTTCACTTTCATTCATAGTTTGTTTGGTTTGCTCTCGCTGTTCCTGTGAAAGATATTGATCAGAATTTTTATTTATTATTATTGTTGTTTTTTTTGGGGGGGGGGGCATTTCTGTTTTCATTAGGTCTTCATGAATAATTATTTCGTTCAGCATCTCTAATGGTGCAATTCAGGCGATTTGCGGTAATACGAAATTGATCACCATACGGTATTGGCCATTTATCGATTTTTAAAAAGCCGTTTTCATTTTTAATTAAAACTTTCATTTGTAATATTAGGTTTGTATTCAGATACTGATTTAATTGTTTCTGGATTCAAGAGGAAATATCTTTCGAAGCATGTTATGAAAATTCTGCATAGTCTCTGTTATGTATAGTTTTCTATTTGAAACTTTATAGCATGAATCATTCTCAAAAATAGCATAGATTGGGAAATGATCTGATATGTTACAGTTGAAGATTCCACTATAAACTGCATTAGAAATGTTATTGGTCCATATATAGTCTGTGAGGGTAGCATATTTTTCCATGAATCTTGTCGGATTTCTGGTAAAAAAAAACAATTTAGAATTCAGATTAGATATGAACTCTAGAGCTTTGCTATCTGACTGCCATTTCAGAAGATCCAGATTAAAATCGCCAGTGAATATGTAAAATCATCTCTTTTGTAATTATATTAATAATTGACTGAATTTTATCAGTAAATGGATTTATATTACTCTTTGGACGTCTATATAACTGTCCTATCAGTATGGAAAAGGAATTGGTTTTGATTTCAGCAAAGTCTGATTTTAAAAACTCTTCTTGATCTGTAAGTCTGGTCTGAAATGGGAGGAGTTGCTCTTCCTAACAAATAGCGCAACACTACCATTGTGTCGGGAACTGCTGTTAAAATATGCATCATAATTTTCTAATTTGTATAACTCATTAATATCAACAGTTAAGTTTGATTTAGAAAATCTAATATCAAAAATAGTGTTATTTGAATACAGACACTTGGGGAGCGCGGAGTCAGGTTGGCTACGTGGGTGCGAACGCTCAGTCACGACTAGCTTTCTGTAGCTGAAATAGGCGTGTTTTCCCTCGTTCCCCGCCTGCTTCAGCTGCTCCATCTGGTCTTTCCGTGCCTTGATGCCGGCACAGAAGCCTACATGACCAAAACTTTAACAGATGCATTCTTAAAGTTTTTTTTTTTTTACTTATAAACTGCATCATGGTCCCCGAACCTCGCGAACTTGGCGAGGATGTCTCTGGGCTTGTCATGAGACGGCTTCCCCACTCGATGAGCTCGCTCTATCAGCGGAGCGAGGTTCAGGTGCTGCTGCAGGAGGCTACTTAATTTCTGGTGACACTTCTGCCAGGTTTCGTTGGGCTCCTCTGGGATGCCAGAAAAACGCAGATTGTTGCGGCGTCCCTGGTCCTCTCACCAGGTCTCTTCGGTCTCGGGTTTCCTTCGCGAGGGCCTCCATTATGGTCCGCAGCTTTCGCTCACTTGCCTCGCGTCGGCCTTTCGAGCTTTGAGCTCCGTAATTTCTGCGTGTGAGAACTCGAGACTGCGAATTGTCTCGCCAAGACGAATGTTTAGGCTTCCATTCTGGTGGGACATTTGGCGTTGTAATCGCCCGATTGCCTCGCCGAGCAGCTTCCGAGCCATGATTCGCTTAAAATATAGAAGGACCAAGAAGATCTCGGCAGGAACTGCAAGTTTGTGAAAGGGGCTGCAAGAGTCGCTGCGGGTGCTGAAGGAGATGCAGTGGGCCTGTAGGAGGCACAAGAGCACGGGTAATGGCGCGGCAGAGCAGAGGTGCGACCCAGGCAGTGCGAGGGCTGAAGATAATTACGGAGAGTGGAAGGGGGAGGGGGTTACCAAGAAAGCAGGTGCGCTTGTTTGGTGGTTAGTTTGCCAGTCAAGACGGTCACGTCAGGTCACACTCAGAGCGCATGCGCAAGACTTGAAAATAGGTTAGATGGAGGGTTGAGCCTTGGCATTTTTGATTTTGCACTGCCAAAAACAAGACCAAAATACTTGTGAGCTCAACTCATATCAAAGCCTTCACTTCTTTGCATGTTACTGTTCCGGTTTGAAATCCCTGAGTGACATTTATTCGTTAAAAAGTCTAGCGCTTACCAAGCGTGGCGCATTGAGCGACTAAGGGAGAGGAAGAGGAGGGGTCGTAGTGGAAGAGGAGGAGAGGGAGGGGAAGAGGAAGAGAGGGAGGGGAAGAGGAAGAGAGGGGTAGAAGAAGTCGTAGGCGAAGAGGAAGATGGAGAAATGAAGAGGGCGAGGAGGGGGAGGCGATGGGGAAGAGGAGGAGGGGAAGGGGAGAAGAAGGGGGAGGGAAGAAGGGGTTTTAATCGTTTCGGAAGGAGGAAGAGGAGGGGAGGGGAGGGACGGGGAGGATAAGGAGGGGACGATGGAGGTGGGCAGGGATGGAGGGGGGTGGGTGTGGGAGATTGCACGTTTAAAAAGAAAGAAACGAAAGGAGGACGAGATGGTGGGTAAAGGGAACGAAAACGAAAGGAAACGAAGTGAGAAGATAATGGAAGAAAAATAGAAAAAAAGAAAGGAAAGAGAAGTGAAAGAAAGCAAGATACGGGAAAGAAAAGAGAGAGAGAAATAAAGAAAAATCACATGAACAGAGGAATAGAAAAAAATATATATAGGAACGGAAATGAAAAAAAAAAAAAAACATGGAAAAGAGTGAAAAACAAATAAGGATATGAAACCAAAAGAAGTACAAAGGAAAGGAAGAAAAGAGGGACAAAGGAAGAGAAGGAAGGAGGAAGGGAAATGAAAGGAAGAAAAGAAGGAAAAGGAAATAAACAACAAGTACAGAAGCGGAAGTGCGCACAAATTCGCAAACACACACGCGGGACTTCAGCGATGTGAGATACACAGCACAAACGAGAAAAGGAAAAATGGCAAGCGAGAGAAGACTTATGAATTAGTCCTTTGCTCTCGATTCTTCTCGTTTCTCTCGTGTCCTTATTGATTCTGTTGTTATTCTCGTTCGTTGCTGTTCCTCCGCGCTCTGTTCGTTGTTATTCTCCCTTTTCTTTGTTGGGGTTCTGTCTCTTCTCCTTTCTCTTTCCCTTGTTATATTTATCGCTTTCTTTCGCTTATTGACGCATTCTCTCTCTCTCTCTCTCTCTCTCTCTCTCTCTCTCTCTCTCTCTCTCTCTCTCTCTCTCTCTCTCTCTCTCTCTCTCTCTCTCTCTCTCTCTTTCTCTCTTTCTCTCTCTCTCTCTCTCTCTCTCTCTCTCTCTCTCTCTCTCTCTCTCTCTCTCTCTCTCTCTCTCTCCCACTCTCTCTCTTCATCCCTCTCTCTCTCTTTCAGCGCGCAATGGCGAGGAAAATATTTCGAGCAAGAGTGTTTTCCAATTAGCTTGATCAGACAGAGGTGGATTGGATGGGAAGGGAGAGGAGGAGGAGTAAGGGAAGGGGGGAGGAGGAGGAATAGGAGGAAGAGAAAAAGGAGGAGGAGGAGAGGAGGGAGAGAGAGGAGGAAAAGGAGGAAGAAGAAGAGGAGGAGAAATGAAACAAGTGATAAGATGATAAGAAAGGGATAAAAAAGGGAAATAGAGAGGGGGATGATAGGATGGCGAGGAACAAATGAAGGCGAAGGAGGAGGCAGAAGGGAAAAAGAAACAGGAGAAAGAAATGGATGAGGAGGAAAAGCAAGAGGAGGGAGTGAAGGTAAGAAAGGGGAGAGGAAAAGAAGAAGAGAAAGGATTGAATAGAATATGAGGAAGAGTTGAAATAGGAGGGTGGAGAGGAGAAATGAAGAGGATGAGAAAGCAACAGAAAGAGGACGAAATAGCGAAAGACGAGGAATAGGGTGAGGAAAAATGAAAGGGAGATGATAAGGATGAGGAGGAACAGGTGAACTGAGTGAATTAAGACGAGGATGAGAGGATAACGAAATGGAGGACGATGAGGAGGATGAGAAAGGGTGGAAAAGGGATGTCGAGAAGAAGCAGCGAAGGAGGAAGAGCAACAGGCGAAAGACAGGAAACGGAAGGAAGCAGTCACTGTGGAAGAGGAAGAGGAAGAATGGAGGTCATGCTCCAAGATTCGAGTAACGAGGCTTCACACATACCACGTGACCAACTAGACACTGCGACAAGCTCTCTCACGCCCACGAGATGAAACATGAAATGTGGGGGCAATGGGACGAGTAAGGAAGCAACAGAAACAGGAGGAGGGGAGGAAAAGAACAGAAGGGGGGTAAGCAGAACAGTTTGTGGGGGAGTTGGAGGTTGGAATCTAAACCCCTTCACGCTTCACCATTTCTCCTCCACACACCTTCCCTTCCACTTTTTTCCGCCCGTCCCTCCTCCTCCTCCACCTCCTCCTCCATATCCTCCTCCTCCTCTTCCTTCCTCCTCCATCCTCCCACCTTCCCCACTCCTCCCCCCCCCATCCCCCTCTCCTCCGCCCCCGCCTCACTGACTCCTTCGAGAGCCACTCAGGAATATTGTCTTCTTCTTCATCCTCTTCTGTTGCTTTGCGGAAGGTCAATAAAGTGGTCGTTTTTACTGCCTTTGTCGCACAGAGGGATGCTAACCTCCAGCCTCCTCCCCCCCCCCCCCCTTTCCCCCTCTTTCCCCTCTGCGACCTCCCCTCCCCCCTCCCCCCCTTTCTTCTTTCCTTCTGCGCCCTCCCTCTCCCCGCCCCTCTTCCCTTTGTAAATCACTCGCTCTTTTCTTTCTTTCTCTCATAAGCTTGCCCTTCGTTCTCACTTCCCTTGCTTCCTCTCCTGCCTTCCCTCTCCTTCCTTCCCTACTTCCTTTCCTACCTTTCTTCTCCTTCCTTACTTCCTTTCCTACCTTTCTTCTCCTTCCTTACTTCCTTTCCTACCTTTCTTCTCCTTCTTTCCTTCCTCTCCTACCTTTCTTCTCCTTCCTTACTTCCTTTCCTACCTTACTTCTCCTTCCTTACTTCCTTTCCTACCTTTCTTCTCCTTCTTTCCTTCCTCTCCTACCTTTCTTCTCCTTCCTTACTTCCTTTCCTACCTGTCTTCTCCTTCCTTACTTCCTTTCCTACCTTTCTTCTCCTTCCTTACTCACTTTCCTACCTTTCTTCTCCTTCCTTACTTCCTTTACTACCTTTATTCTCCTTCCTTGCTTCCTTTCCTACCTTTCTTCTCCTTCCTCTCTTCCTTCCTCTCCTACCTTTCTTCTCCTTCCTTACTTCCTTTCCTACCTTTCTTCTCCTTCCTTTCTTCCTTTCCTAACTTTCTTCTCCTTCCTTACTCACTTTCCTACCTTTCTTCTCCTTCCTTACTTCCTTTCCTGCCTTTCTTCTGCTTCCTTACTTCCTTTACTACCTTTCTTCTCCTTCCTTACTTCCTTCCTCTCCTACCTTTCTTCTCCTTCCTTACTTCCTCTCCTACCTTTCTTCTCCTTCCTTACTTCCTTTCCTACCTTTCTTCTCCTTCCTTACTTTCTTTCCTACCTTTCTTCTCCTTCCTTACTTCCTTTCCTACCTTTCTTCTCCTTCCTTACTTCCTTTCCTACCTTTCTTCTCCTTCCTTACTTCCTTCCTCTCCTACCTTTCTTCTCCCTTCCTTACTTCCTTTCCTACCTCTCTTACTCTCCTGCCTTTCCTCCTTCCTTCCTTCCCCCTTGTTACTCTCTCATTCCTCCTTTTTTTCCTTACGCTCTTTCTTTTCCCTCTTCCCTCTTCCTCTCCATCCCAATCGACCCTACCCTATCTCCAACCCCCTACCCCCTCCTAACCCCCAACGACCCCTTCCCTTCGTCCTCACACTCAAACCCTTCTTCCCCCTTCTCTCTTCCTGTCCTATCCTTCCTTATTCCCCAATAAATCCCCGCATAATCACCCACTCCCCTTCTTCATTCCCCAACAGTCGCCCCATATTCACCCAATCTCCCAAACACCCCCCCCCCCCACGCTCCCCAAACCCAGTCTTTTCTTCTTTGTGCTACCTCCCCACCCCCGCTACCTTCTTGGGGGGGGGGGCGGGGTCCATGCATATATGTTTATCTCTTATCCATATCTTTTAGTCATTTATCGGTTTAGTTATCATTTGGTTATTTGGTTATTTGTAGCACATTTCCTAAATGACGTATGACCTCGAACACAATGAAGAGGCGCATCATTAATCTAACAAACAAAAAATTAAATGAAAATAACATCACTGTTGGTTCGCTTTTAACTAATAAAAATCATGATGAATAATGATAATCGAGAACAATTGGAGTTATAACCCTGAATGAAGCAACAATAATGATTAATAATGATTAAATAATGTCAACCTTTCCTTCTCGTGCTCAGAAACGAATAATAAAACTCACGTGACATGCACGCTCTATTTCCGTAGAGGATAATGATATTAGAAAATCAAAACTATTATTCCTGTGGCAAAGTATTTCTGCAAACGATTAAAGGAATAAAATGATAGATAAAACATAGATAAAGGTAAGAAGAAGAAAATAAAATTATACAATCATTTCACATACCAAATAAAAACAAGATAAATATATTTTACTCCTCTGACACCGTATAGTTTCACAAAAGATTAAAATGAACAAAAGCACAAAAAAACATTCTTCATTCTCTCAGATGCAAAATAAATTCCACATAACAGAGGAAGATGCGCACCTCTTTCCCCGCCATGAAAGACAAAATTGCAAGTGTGATCCTAACCTTGCAAGAAACTGCACTGACTCTGCAGGATATGAGTCGTAATGCCATTATTGTAACCTTGAGCTGGTCATGCAACTTGTCACGATCAACTGAACGCTTGCATGCCGTGCCTCAGCGTGGGGAAACGGGAACAAGGAAGTTGCACATATTGCAATTCTTTTTATTCTTTTTGGACACAATGTATTTTCTCTCTTCTATTTTTTTTCAATGAATTCATCTTGGTAATGTTCCTTTGTTCCTCTTATAAGATTTTACTCTGGGTTCTGTCCGAATGAAATAAGAGATTAAAAAGGAAGAAAAAAAGCGAAACAAAATTCACATTTGTGTTCCTCTTCTGAAGACAACATCAAATCCTGTTTTAAGCTTTGTTGCCAGTGAAGAACGAAATGTCAAGGACAGACAGACATACAGAGAGAGAGAGAGAGAGAGAGAGAGAGAGAGAGAGAGAGAGAGAGAGAGAGAGAGAGAGAGAGAGAGAGAGAGAGAGAGAGAGAGAGAGAGAGAGAGAGAGAAAGAGAGAGATACAGACAGACAGACAGACAAACAAAAAGAGAGAGAGACAGACAGACAGAGACAGAGAGAGAGTGAGAGAGAGAGAGAGAGAGAGAAAGAGAGAGATACAGAGAGACAGACAGACAGACAGACATAGAGAGAGAGAGAGAGACAGATAGACGGAGAGAGAGAGACAGATAGACGGAGAGAGAGAGACAGATAGACGGAGAGAGAGAGACAGATAGACGGAGAGAGAGAGACAGATAGACGGAGAGAGAGAGACAGATAGACGGAGAGAGAGAGACAGATAGACGGAGAGAGAGAGACAGATAGACGGAGAGAGAGAGAGAGAGAGAGAGAGAGAGAGAGAGAGAGAGAGAGAGAGAGAGAGAGAGAGAGAGAGAGAGAGAGAGAGAGAGAGAGAGAGACAGACAGACAGACAGACAGACAGACAGACAGACAGACAGAGAGAGAGAGAGAGAGAGAGAGAGAGAGAGAGAGAGAGAGAGAGAGAGAGAGAGAGAGAGAGAGAGAGAGAGATGGAACCAGACAGAGAGAGACGCAGAGGAAGAGAGAAACAAAAAGACAGAGAGAAAACAGTGGAAAGAGAGGGAGAGAGAGGAAAACGCATATCAAGA
>NC_091590.1:16010496-16015496 GCF_042767895.1 Penaeus vannamei | reverse complement strand
TTAAAACTTTATGTATGGAAATGGAAAGTTGTTTCGAAGATATGGAAGAGTTTAATGATTGTTTGGTAGATTCATTATGTCCTGCAGATTCTGAGTATGATGATCAATTAAATGCATGTGTTAGATATATGGAGCTGTGGAGAAAGACATTGAAAATTCACTCGAAATTGGTTGGCATAGAAAAGCAAGGGAAAACTCAGGAAAAATTAAACAAAACGCTGTGGAGCCACCCACATTTGAAGATAAAGTAAGAGAATGGCCAACTTCAAGTCAAATTGACAGAATTGTACCCATTTATGGTGAGGATGCATGTGTTTTATTTAAATGCTTTGGAAGTTGTACGAGGTGTAGAGGTTAATTATGAAAAGATGATAGCTTGTCTCACAGAAAAGTATGGTTACAGAGCTCACATTTTGGGAGCTGTAATGCAAGAGCTTAAACAAATTAAACCAATACAGAATTATTGAGGGAAAATATTTGTGGATTTTGTTAATACAGTGGAATTAGTTGGATTTGAAGAAAGAAAGGGTTTAGAATCCGAACTAAACAGTGTTACCAATTTGCGATTAACTGTAAATTTATTGCCTGATCACTTAAAAAGGGAATGGGTATTGAAATATCAGACTTGAGATGAAAAAGATGCTTTCCCGTATTTAATTGAATTTTTGGTAAAATAATCTACCATATAAGTGCTGGTACCATATGACAAGTGGACATAGCATTGATGAGTGTAAGACATTTTTAAATTAGTAGAAATGATAAGCTTAGCAACTTGAGTTTCCGTGGTGTGTTATTCATGTCTCAGAGTAGGCCACTTAAGCAAAGACTGCAAAGATAAAATAAGATGTGATAAGGATAATTCAAGGGATAAAATCTACGGAAGATTCCATCACCCTCAGATACATAATGCCTTTGATAGAGATACTGATGCTCGAATCAATGTGGTAAATAATAGTTAAAGAACTAGAAAATATATGTTAGTTATATAAGAAGTACAGGCATAGATATCCCAACTTAGTGGGATTCAGGATCAAGGTGAGGACATGAATTTATCTGTAACTAAAGTTAGCGGCGTAACACAAAATATAAGCTGTACAAAGTCCTTGTTATGGATTTAGAAGGGAATTGGTGGGAAATAGAAGCTGGTGGAGTATTGGGGATTTCATCTCCAGTAACAAAAGTAAATGTACCCTTGTTGGCCAAACTTCTTGGAGTAAAAGAATTGGATTTAGCAAGACCCCAAGGAAAACTAGAATTTCTCGTGTGAGCAGACTATGCTACTTTAATTCCAGCTGTGATGAAAACTGTAGGTACCTTACAATTAATGAAAAAGGCTATTGTATACAGGGTTCTTATGGATTTGCTAGAGAAAACAAACTGAAAGGACTTAAGTTGCAGTTAATCATGTCAGCTTCTATCCCAATAAGGAGAATATAGAGATAACTCCACTTTCTAAACTTGAGAACCAATTTAATGATTTTTTTCTTTTTTTTATTATTATACATGGATTAGGGAGACAATGCTTTTTCAAGTGTGGGGGTTCTGCATGCGGAAATGCTGTTTCAGAATTTTCATTGGAAGGAGAGAGAGACCTTAAATTAATAGAAGAGAGGTTGGAATATGATCTTGCTAAGATAAATATCATAGCTTGCTATCCATTTCTGGTTGATCCCTCAGTATTGCTTAATTATGATTTTGCCTATACTAGATTAATAGCTACAGAAAGAAGACCAAATAAAAGGCGTAAAGAGTATGTAATTATGAAGATCAAATCCAGGATACAATTGAATGAGGAGTTGCTTGTAAGCTTTTGGCACAAGAAGTTTGGGCATACAAAGGACCAGTATTATGTATACCGCACTCTAGGAGCGGTATTGGGCCACATCAAACAATAACCCGGCTGATTACACAACCCAGGTAACCCCTCCTAGAGAACTGCGAAAAGACTCAGTGTGGCAAAATGGAACCGAGTATATGAAACCCAATTTGTCAGTGGCCAATCAGTCAAAATAAAGTAATAAAAGAGGAATCTTGGTTCGTTAATATCCATAGATTTAGTAGCTACCATAAATTGTTATAGAATACTGCAAGAATCATAAATGGTTTCGAAATAGAATCATTAAAGGGAATGTTCAAGAATCCAACTGCAAAGTGAAATCAGTGGAACTTTATTGCGTGAAAGTGGCTCAGAGTAGCTTATCCCCACAATGGGTTGAAGCCTATCGTAAGTTAGGACCATTCAAGGACCCTGATGGAATTAATAGAGTGGTTAGTAGAATTTCCTCAGAGGCCAATTAGAATAAGAAAATATATACTTTGCTATCAAGAAATCATTCATTTACAAGATTTTATTTAGAACATATTCATAAAATGGGATATATAGGTGTTGAAACAACATTATTAAAAGTTCAGTCTAAATACTGGGTTCCAGGGTTAAGAAAACTGACAAAATTAGTCCAAATGTGTACTTTGTAGAAGAGTGGACTACAAAAGAGAGGGACAGTGTATGGGCCAGCTTCCACCAGAAAGACTTTTTCCACCTTTATACAACACATCATGTGTTATATTTGGACCATTTTGGGTAAAAGATACATTTAAGAAAAGAATTGACTGTAAAGTTAATGTTGGCGTAATTGCCTCCACACCGAGACAGCCGGCAGGCAAGCAAGCAACAGCCGTGTGCCGAGGCCTGCGGCGTTAATTCGCCACGACGCTGTAGATAAGGACGCAGCCATCGGCCAATAAGTGTACTAGACCACGGACGACCCGGGCAAGCTACATTTCCCTTTTCGCTGAAAATAAAGACTTTTCCTTTTCCTGTCTGTTCAGGGCCTAGGGCTCTCCATTACCTCGCCCTACGCCTCGCTAAAATGCTAAAAAGATTAGTTCCCATACATGGATTTCCTAAGAATATGATTTCAGATAGTAGATCACAATTGGTATCCACAAATAGAGAATTAAAAGATATGATAACCAAATGGAATAAGTCTAGAATCTTGAAATTTGGCACAGTTGAAGCAATGAATTGGAAATTTAATAAATCTGCAGAAGCACCCTGGGAGAATGGATGTTCAGAAGCACTAATCAGATTAATCAAAAGAACTTTGCATCTGTCAGTTGGGTCTAATTGCCTAATGTTTTGAAGAATTACAGACTGCCTTCTTCGAAGTAGCTAATTTGTTACATGAAAGACCGATAAGGATAAAGCCTAGTTGTGATATTGATCAGTTTATTTACAGGTGTCCCACTAAACTAACAAAAATGCTCCTGTTGGTGTTTGGGATGAAAGGGAAAAATGGAAGTATGTTTATGTATATGTGTGTGTGTGTGTGTGTGTGTGTGTGTGTGTGTGTGTGTGTGTGTGCGTGTGCGTGTGCATGTGCATGTGCATGTGCATGTGCATGAGCATGTGTGTGTATTATACTGTACATATATATATATATATATATATATATATATATATATATATATATATATATAATATAATATATATGTGTGTGTGTGTGTGTGTGGGCACACACACACACACACACACACACACACACACACACACACACACACACACACACACACACACACACACACACATATATATGATGATGATGTTCCCTACAAGGGCTTTGTCCATGCAGAGCCATGCTACAATCCAATAAATGAGCTAGGTTTTATAGAGGAATTTTGTTGCGTGCGTACATCGATGCACGATCTGCTCGAAAGCCCTCTGTGCAGTCGCCGAATGATACACGTATCAGGGAAAGGGTTAAGAAAAATAAGAAATTACTTTTTCTAAGAAAAATGCAGTTCTTTATTTACTTTATATTTGTGAAAATAAACAGAACTTCTCGTTCCTTTTTTGCCATTGTTAGGGATTATAGGTAGAGGAGATCCTGGGAAACACACACCTGATGACTGGGAAACTGTTATTGAAAGAAACGGAATATGACGATTGAAAAGGTTACACCTTTCTTTGGAAACATCTGTGATAAAGCAAAGATTTGTTTAAAAAGGTATGTTCTGGTAAGAATCTCGGTTGTTGAGAAAAAATTTTGTATTAAATATCTAGCAGACCAAGGATTATCACATATGTGTGGAAAACAATTTTAAAAATTATGTACTTTTAATTACAGGATGATGTGAATTTAAGTAAGATTTAAATAATATTCCTTACACGAGTCTAGTGGTGATCTTCAATGAAAGGAAAAGTTTTGTTTATGGAAATTAAATGATTCAGATGCCAAGGGATTAAGACTTAATAGCAAAATCTGAACTTATGATAATATGAATTATTAGGAGATATGCGTGCATCTAACATGTTAATAAAAAATGGATGTTAAGGCAGTGATTAATGAAGGAAGATTACCAATGATTAATACACAAGTATTGGAAATATCTATGAAATTTATACCTTGTTATGGACTATTTAAAATTGTAAGGCTCTAAGTCTTTTTTATATAACCTTTCAGGTTGAATTTTACCAAATAAAGATATGATGCTCATATTGGAGATTTTAGCATCCTTCAAGTGACTTGTGCAACGCATGTGTCCTTGTACATCCTGTAAGCTTCTTCAGACAGCCCTTATCGGACTTTCTTAAGCTAATTTTCCATGTTAGAGAAACTGTTACCCACCTGCACTCTAAGTTTCTAACAGCAGGGTAAGGTTAGTAATACTCCTGTAGCAGCAAAACCCCACAAACTACGGCTCCGCATACTCCCCGCGTTGGGTCTCACCAGATTCATAGCCTTTGTCCTTACTCACCAGCAGACACTTCTTGCGACTCATTACCGAGATCTAACTGGCTCACACGGAAACCTCTCAGCTACCTCACTGGGCCTGATTTGCTGACACAGCTTCAAAGTGTTTGGCTTTGGCTCAGGTCCGTTTGAAATGGATCAAGGTCACATTACTGGGGTGCCATTTCAGCTGCTTTAGGAAAACTTTTACTGCTCTGACAGCTTGTTTCCATTCATCAGACTACCTGTGCTGGAACTCGACGATAT
>NC_091590.1:15954149-15966649 GCF_042767895.1 Penaeus vannamei | reverse complement strand
TAGCCACAGCACCTGTATTGCTGTACCAAGTCTAGGGATGCAGGGTGGAGTGCTGATACCAGAAATCCTCAATCTCTGGGACCTAGCAAAGTCCCGGAAAAGGAGGCTGGGCTCGCTACTGAGATCAGCTCCTGAGCCATGGGGACCGCCAGACATCTTGTAACCAGCTCATACATAGCCATTAAAGTCGCCAAGTACAATGCAGACATCGGTGGGAGCGTACACAGCAATAAGAAACACAAAATCAAAAGCAGGCTTCGGTCTCAATGCTATAATACGCTTGTCATCTGGAGAAATGTCTACTACTGAAGGTGGAAGTTGGTTGGAGATGGCTATGGCTACTCCCTGAAGATGGTGATCATCGCCTCGGCCTGACCAGTAATAGGTTTACCCACCCATACTGATCGTGCCTCTGCCAGGTCTTCTCAACTCCGAGAGAGCAGCCACCTCAACTTCCAACCGCTTCTGTTCATTCGAAAGCAGGGGTAACAGTTCATCCTGCTGTAAGGATGAATTGTTCCAAGCTCATACCCTGTAGCCTGTCTGAGGTTTAGCCTTGGGCTAAATCACCATTATTAATTATTAATTTCCGCCTTATTATCATCATTAGGAATATATTATTATCATTATCATTAGTTTTATTATTACCGTCGTCATTATTTAAATTGTCGTTGTTAATGTTGATATTATTGTTGTTTTTCTTGTATAACTGTTGTCCTAATTATTGCAATAATCTCGGACTCACTGATCTTTTTTAGATCTAACAATATTTTCTTTATCATTATGATCACTCTCTATACCATCACTTCGCATGTTATTCATAGCGCCATTGTTATTACCAATCAATTTTATCTTTGTCAGGAACATCATTCCCTCCAATAATGATATTAAACACAGCAACGTTATATCACTTTGCGTTGAAGAAAGTTAAAGTAAAATGTTCTGTGAAGTTAATGAAATGGAACATCACTGGATCATTTCCGATGAAGGAGAAGCAATTAAACTATAATAAAGAAATAGCTACTCGTGTAAACACTGTGGTGTTCATGCATAGTTAATTTGTTCTTGTAAATGGACGTAAAAGCATAAATTTATGAACAAACTATGAATTTCCTCTCTCTCTCTCTCTCTCTCTCTCTCTCTCTCTCTCTCTCTCTCTCTCTCTCTCTCTCTCTCTCTCTCTCTCTCTCTCTCTCTCTCTCTCTCTCTCTCTCCTCTCTCTCTCTCTCTCTCTCTCTCTCTCTCTCTCTCTCTCTCTCTTTCACTCTCTCTCTCTCTCTTCACTCTCTCTCGCTCTCTCTCTCTTCTCGCTCTCTCTCTCTTCTCTCGCTCTCTCTCTCTCTCTCTTCTCTCGCTCTCTCTCTTCTCTCGCTCTCTCTCTCTCTCTCTCTTCTCTCGCTATCTCTCTCTCTCTCTCTTCTCTCGCTATCTCTCTCTTCTCTTGCTATCTCTCTCTCTCTCTCTTCTCTTGCTATCTCTCTCTCTCTCTCTCTCTCTCTCTCCTCTCCTCTCCTCTCCTCTCTCTCTCTCTCTCTCTCTCTCTCTTCTTCTTCTTCTTCTTCTTCTTCTTCTTCTTCTTCTTCTTCTTCTTCCCTTTACCTGTTGCATATTTGCTTTAAAAAAGCAAAACAGTAATACTTGATAATAAGTGTATTGACAATAGTGATAATGAGGGCAATGTTAATGAAAATGATAATAATAGTAATAATAACAATGAAAGAAATAATGATAATAATGAAAGAAATAATGATAATAAAGATAATGATAATGATATTAATATTAATAAAGATAATGATGATAATAAAAATGATATATAACAGCAATATGATAATATTCATTACAAAAATGACAATGGTAATAATAATGTTAATAACAATAACAATAATAATTACAATAATGATGGTAACAATAATGATGATGAGAATGATTCTACATAAAAAAATAATTGCAATTAATGAGAATAATGATGATAACATTAATGTTAATAATGCTAATGCTAATAATAATGTTAATGATAATAATAATAACAATGATAATGGTAAATAATTATAAAAATCATAATGACAATAATAAAGATTACTATAGTTATAGTAATAAGAACGATGATAATAATGATTATTATAATCACAGTAATAACAACAATAATTATAATATCAAGATGATGGTGATACTACAAATAATAACTACAATGATAATGAGAATAATGATGATAGTATGATAACAAAAACAATGGTAATGGTATTGAAATAATGATGATGATAATATTAATGATAATGATATTAATGATAATGATAATGATAGAATAATAATAATAACAGTAATAATAACTAATGATAATATTAATAACAATACTAATACTAATAATAACAATAATATCAAAAGTAATAACAATATTGTCAACAGTAATGACAAACAAAAAATGAAAATAACATTAATAGTAAGAATAATGAAAATTATAATACAGATAATATAACAATAGTAGTAATAATGATAAAGATAATGGCAATGATTATAATAAGAATAGTAATAATGAAAATGATAATGCTAATAATAATAATGAAAAAATAATAGGTAATTATAGTAACGATGATAATGAAAATGAAAACAGTAATGGTATTATATCACAAAAAAGATAATAAGAACAATGATAACAGCAATAATGATAATAATAACAATTAATCGCAAGCCCACAAAGAACGGAGGCCCATGAAAAGCGGTCCAATCCCCACAACCTAGAGTAACGTCGGCACTATAAAGACACCAAGCTATGTCACCAAGCAGCCGGTAGATACTTTGTGTGTCCTCAGTGGTGTGGGATTATAAGTGGTATTGTTAGTGGTGGCGTTTGTGGTGGTGTTGGCAGTGGTGGTGTTAGCGGTGGTGTATGTTAGTGGTGGTGTCATTGGGGGTGGATGTTAGTGGTGGTGTCACTGGGGGTGTATGTTTGTGGTGTTGGCAGTGGAGGTGTATGTTAGTGGTGTTGGCAGTGGTGGTGTCACTGGGGGTGTATGTTTGTGGTGGTGTCACTGGGGGTGTATGTTTGTGGTGGTGTCACTGGGGGTGTATGTTTGTGGTGGTGTCACTGGGGGTGTATGTTTGTGGTGGTGTCACTGGGGTGGTTTGTTAGTCGTGTTGGCAGTGGGGGTGTATGTTAGTGATGTTGGCAGTGGTGGTGTCACTGGGGGTGTATGTTTGTGGCGTTGGTAGTGTTTGTGTCATTGGTGGTGTTAGCGGTGGTGGAAGTTAGTGGCGTCGGTGGTGATCCGCTGGTGTTGATGTCAGTACTGGTATAACTGTGTTTTTCTTTTGTCATTTTGTATTAATATTAGATGATGTGTTAGTGAGCTGGTGTTAATGTTCATGTTCCGGTGTTCATATTAATGTTGGAACATCCTGTGTTGGTGCCAGCGCGTTGGTGATGGAAAAACGCTTTGCCCCATTGAGTAATCATCCTGCAAGGAACGAACCAGCAACCTCCTTCGCCCAGCCACCCCACCCTATCCTTAACGCCCAACCCCATCACGCCCGGCCTACCCCAGCACGCAATATGTCACAGCATAATATAACCTAATGCCTCTATACCCCCTCCCCCTGAGCCCCGTGCCCCCCCGCCCTCCCCCCGCATACCGGAGTGGTCGTGGGCGCGGGGGCCATCTCTCATTAGCGGCCCGCGAAGCAATTACACGACCATTGCAGCCGCAGAGCACAAGAGCTGCAACATTGCAACTCGCTCGCCTCCGCTCCTGTAATCTCTAGGCGACGAGGGAGGCGAGGGACGGGCGCTCGCTTTTCCTCTCGTCTCCGCTCTCGTTTTCGTTCGTTCTTTTTACGCTTTTCGTCTGTTCTCGGTTCCCGTTTTCGCTCGCATTTCGTTTCGTCTAGGTTCTCGTTTTCGCTCGTTTTTTACGCTTTTCGTCTCGGTTCTTTTTATCGCCCGTTTTTTAACGTTTTTCGTCTCGTCTCGTTTCCCGTTTTCGCTCGTTTTTCTTAGCTCACTTTTCGTCTCGTCTTGGTTCTCGTTTTCGCTCGTTTTTCTTCGCTCACTTTCCGTCTCGTCTTGGTTCTCGTTTTCGCTCGTTTTTCCGCTTTTCGTCTTGTCTCCGCTCTCGTTTTGTAGTTGGTTGATTCTTTACTTTTTATATTTTAATGTTTATTCGTTTGGTATGTGTGTGTGTTTGTGTGTCTGTTTGTGAGGGCGTGTGGGTATGTGTGTGAGTGCTTTTGTCTGTACATGTGTACCTATGTAGTTATCTATCTACGTATTCTTATTTTCTTCCTCGATCATATTTTTCGTATCTGTCATATGCTTTATACATCTGACATGTCATTATTTTCTTTATTTCTTTTTATATCATATTCTCCTTCTAATTCTATTTCCTTTTCTAATAATACCGTTATCATCTATATGCACTTCTTATCTTATTCTTTATCCACCTTTCTTTTTCTCTTTCTCTCTCTTTCCTTCTCACTTTGCGTGCCTGCGTGTTTGTTCTTTTCTCTCGCTTCCTTTTCCATCTCCCTACCTCACCTCCTCCTCTTCTTCACACCCTATTCCTCCTCCTCTCTTCATCCTCACCCTTCAATTCCCCCCCCCCCCCTCCCGCTTTCTTCATCCCCCTTTCTCCTCCTTCCTTCTCCCTCCTCTTTTCCTCTCCCAATACCCCATACCCCAACCCCAACCCCTTCCCCCCACCCAAACATGAAGGCAAATGGCGAGAAGAAACATGTGAGGAAAAAATACTTAATATCCCGATCTAATCCTCTCTAGTTTATAATTTGATTAGGGTAATTGCAGGCCTAATAAGACAATTAGCCAATGATATCGGAGAAGTTGGCGGAGAAGTGGGGCTTAATAAGGGAAGCACTTTCGCTCCTCTCTCCCTCTCTCTCTCTCTCTCTCTCTCTCTCTCTCTCTCTCTCTATCTATCTCCCTCTCCCTCTCTATCTATCTCTCTCTCTCTCTCTCTCTCTCTCTTTCTCGGTCTGCCTGCCTTCCTCTCTCTCTCTCTATTTGTCTATCTATTCCTATCTCCATCTATCTATGTCTTTTTAATTTTGATAATGATGATGATGATGATGATGATGATAAAAGTAATACAAATATAATAATGATAGTGATAAAAGTGAATATAACAATAATGATGATATCATTTATAATGATTATAATAATACGAAGAGTGATGATGACGATAGTAACAACGACAATGAAGATTTAAAAAATATAACAAAAATGATAATAAAAAATGAAAATACAAATTATAATGATGATGATAATAATGATTAAGCTTATAACAACAATAGCAATGATAATAACAATAATAATGATACTACTGCTACTACTACTACTAATAATAATGATAATAATAACAAAAATGATAAAAAAATAACAGTGATTACAATAATGGTAATAACAGAAATAGTGTAATAATGGCAATAGTAATAATAATAATAATAATAATAATACAAATAAAAATAGTGATAATAATTAAAATACCAATAGTAATAATAACAATACAAATAATAATAGTGATAATAATAATAGTAATGAAAATGGTAATAGTAATAGTGACAATAATAATCATAGCAATAAAGATAATGATAACAGCAATATCATGATACTGATAATTATAAATAAAAATAATAATAGTAGTAATGATAATAATGATAACAATGAAAATACCCATAATTCTTATTATTATTACAATAAGGAAAATACTAACAAATAAAACTATGACGGTGATGATATCAATAATAATAATAATAATAATAACAATAATAATAACTATGATAACGATGGCAATAAAATAAAGTGATACAAATCAAGATAATGATGATAATAATAATGATAATAATAATAATACAAACAAAAGTAGTAATGACAATAATAATGATAATGAAAATGATGATAATAATAAAAATAGCTACAAAGAATAGATTGCTAAGATCGAGCAAAATAGGATGTTCTGCTCAAACCGGTGACACACTCCGGCAAATCTCCGGGTCGGGTTTGTGATCAAAGCGCATAATTAGGTCGAACATAATGATAATAAAATATAAAGGAATTCTGCATTCTTGAAGAGCTTACCTGGTAGTGGTCATCATAAACAATGTGGAAAAACGATTGACACCTTTTAGTCCCGGAAATCCAGGGACAAAGAAAGTATCTAAGGTTTCTAGTGGAAAATGTTCAAAGAAATCGGTGACCCCCTTGGATCAGCATATCATAGAAGAAGCAAAGGATTGGATGAATGTAGGACGATCTGTTTTCAACGTGAGGACCAAGCCACTAACTATCGTCTAATTGTTTACTTGCATTGGGTGTGGAGAATCCTAATGGGGATATTTGCGTAACATATATGCGACAATTTAGAGAAGAATAATGAATTGCCTGTTGAGTTTTCACCCTTGCTTTTTGCATTTGAGCTCACATCTTTGAGTATGGTTCTTGATGGACGGATCAAATAATCTCTACAGAACAGACTTTTTTGTCATGGATGAACGAAGGATGAGATTATAAAAGGTTTTATCAACCTTCTATCTTAAATAAAGGTGAGGCAGGATATATACTACTTATACGGCTTAAACCTTTATTCCCAAGATTTACACACGCGAATAGAAATAAACACGATACGAGACTGGTCAGTGTGGGGTGCGTGCCCGGCTAGCCCTCCCCGGCGAAGGCGCAGCGGAGAGGCAGGGTCGCTCTCGTTGGAGGTTGTGAGTCTCAGTGTGTCTCTGAGACAGAGGTCAAGCTGGGTCGCTTTATATTCGTCAAGTGGTAGGCGGAGCGATGGGGTCTTGGCGTGGGGTGTATATATAGAATCATCCATGCGGGGCGGCGTCCTTCCGAAGCGGCCATGTCGGTGCCATGCCGGGTACCCACTGTCTATCTAATGTATTATCGAACCTGATCATACATTTAAGGGCCAAGATAGTAAGAGAAAAAGATAGACAACGGAGAGGGGGGATATCAAGGACTACTAACCGGGGTTTCATATAAATTTAGTTTTTAATGCTCGTTATTTCAATTGATTTCGTTTTGTTTGTTTGTTGTATTGTACTTTTCAATAGGAAAATAAGATAGGGAGACGTAAGTAGCAGTCTGCAAAGACCTGCTTGAAATACGAATCGTCTCAGATATGAGAATAGATAAGGGAAATAACAATGGTAATCCGCAAGGATTTACCAGAAGCGACTATAGACTCAGAAAAAGGAAAAATATGTAAATAACAATTGTGCATTTTTGTCACTCGTCACGACTGGCAAAATCGCGGTCAAAAGAGGTAGACCTGCAACTACGACACAATAAACCCTATCAATGGAGGCTTCAGTGCCTTTTGTTCTACTTGAATGAATGTGTAACGTAATGCTTCACGATATCAACAAACTCAATTCATGAAATGTTCGTGTTGAGAGAGCGAGCTCACACAAAGAATGAATCACAAACACGACTATTTAGTAAATGTTATGATTATTAATTATGTTAATTCATTATTTCAACTACCACATTGAACTCAACATTAAATGGTATGCGAAGGAACGTACGCAATTATGCATGGTGGCATGAAAATTCTTTGCAGGCTTCCGCAATGCAAGACTTCTCAGTTCAGGAATGTATTTCGTTTCCCCGATTGTATTTAATCTTAAAACCCATCCATCCCGGGTGTCACATATATGAGACACAAGGAAAAAATAAACAGTTTTGGCCTGCCCGCCAGTGCGATGCTGTCTCGGAGCCGTGCTCCGCGGCAAAAGCGGCGGGCGGGCGGGCGGGCGGACAGACTCCGGGGAAGCTCCGCCCGCCGATTTTGTAGCTTCCCGGATTTTTTTACTTTGGGCTACAAAATGTACCCCGGCGTGACTGGGTTTATGAATTCGCTACAAATCATGATAGGTTAAGATAATTATTTCTTTGCTTACCCAAACGAAATTAAGTAAACTGAATGAAACAGGAAATCCTATCATACCATCTCTATTATACAATCTATGATGGGCGCTCGTGACTAACTCACGATATCACGCGATTGCCGGGATTTCAAAACATACATTCGGCTTAAGTAAGGTGAGAAGGGAATGATTAATAAGTGAATCATTATTCTAGCTCAAGACTCTCGTCCTACATTTATAACCAGATGTCAATATGGGCTCACACCGACTCGAGTTGCCGATCGAACGAGTAACCGGCATTTTGACCTACTCTCGGGCGATGGAGCGAAGATCTATCAGACAATTTTCGAAATCCCGCGCATCCTTGTGCACTATGAAGGGGGGAAATAGAAACACTATATTCAAATGATAAAATTGATACAGATTAGCGGTACAAAGCTCGTGTCTCGCGCTGAGAGAACATTTCACTATTGAGCATTGACGGCTTAAAACCCTATGGGAGTTAAGAAACACAATAGAGAACAGTCTTTCCAAGCCCGCGATCGGATGAAAGGGAAGGTGAGGTCGGTCGGCAACCGTTCGCTAGGAAAAAGTAAATTATATGTATCATTCGTGAATACGAATAATGAAATCAGTTAGAAAATAAAATGAACGGAAAGAGTTACCCCCCCCCCCCCCCGGTGAGGGCGCAACTGCGGGCGGTCAAGGTCGCTGTCGGGAGAGGTTGTGAGTCTCAATGTGTTTCTGAGACAGAGGTCAAGCTAGCTCGTTATACATTCATCAAGTGAAGGGAGGAGCGATGGGGGCTTGGCGGAGGGTGTATATTTAGAATCGCCCATGAGGGGTAACCCACATCACATCACCCACACGGCATGGAACAGCATGGAGCCCACGTGAGACGGTTTATGAGCCTGCATGATGCAATATGCTATGCACTATGTTATAGAGATTGACTCCCTCGCTCAAGTTGTGCATATGGTGAGCAGAGATTTAAGGATGAGTATGGGGATCACAAAATGTGTTAAGGAAGGAGTGAGAGCAGCAAATTTAATGTGCCTATACATGCAGTGATGTAGACGATCTAGGAAATTGAAGAGACAGAAATATACAAGATGCATATAGGGAAAGTGAGATCAGGAAGCTGGAGGTCAGTTCAACTCCACGGTAAGTTTCAGAGAAAGTGTGATGATGGAGGATTCTTGGTTAAGAATATTAAAGAGTGAAACGAAGGCTATTTAGGCAGCTCAGGACCAGGTTCTTGCAGCTACTATTGTCAAGAAGTCTAGTGACCAAATCCGCTTGATTGGTTCTAAAGTGAAGTGTTACATATCTTCTCAGTGTGTGTAATAGGCTTGAGCAACGTGAAAATAAAGATCGCCAGAATAGAGTATGTGAGCAAATCCACTAGAGCCTGTGTAATATGGAGTACCTCGATGTGACCGAGAAATGGCGTAAACATAAATATGATCTAATCAAAATTAAGAGTATGGAACTCTCGTGCAATTATCATGTACACGTAGATAAAATAATCAAGAAGAAGAAAAAAATAAGCAGGTTGTTTATCACTGATTTAGCTATATGAAGAGACCACAACACAGCAGCAAAGGAGAAAGAGAAGCTTACCAACTACGCTGAATTAAGAAATGAACTGGAACGAATGTGCAATACACCAACTGAAATCATTCCAATTACCGTTGGAGCATTAGGTTTCATTCCAGTGAAGCTTCCACAATTTCTGGGTGAATTAAACATCAAGAATGGTATCAGCACATCCCAGCATTGCTGGGAGGAGCTCACGGTCTGCGAAAGGTGTTCTCTTGCTCACCTTAAAGGTCTGATGCAGAAACACTTAGTGACATGAAGCGTCAGACGGGGAAAATGAGAATGATATTAAGGATACCGAAAATATGAATAACTATGTTCATGATTATAGTATTTATGGCAATAATGATATTCAAAAAAATAGCAAAAACAAGATTATTAATTGTAATGATAGTTGTAGTAATAACAAGAAGAATGGTCATGAAATAACAGTGGTAATGAGAGTAATAATAATCAGCATGATCATAAGAATAGAAAATAATAACGATAATAGTAATGCTAATGATGATGATGATAATAACAATAGTAATAATGATAATAGCAATGATAATACTTATAATGATAATGATAATAATAATGATAATAATATATAAATGTTGGTAATGAGAATTGTGATGTTAAAATTGTTAACGATATTGATGATGATAATATAAATAATAAAAATAGTATCAGTAGTAGTGGTAATGATGATTGCAATAATGATAATAATAATTATAATGATCATAAATGTAATAATAATAATGTTGATGAAAATGATGGTAATGATAAAAGTATTAATGATAATAATGACAATAATGATAATGATAAAAGTAAGGAAAGGAAATATAGTAGTAATAATAGCAAGAATATCATATCACTGAAAAAGTTTCTATAAATAATAATACAAATAATTTTGATAGTAATGATTATGATAAGATGGTGTACGTAATAATAATGATAACATTAATGATAATGATAAGATTGATAGTAATAACGATATAAAATACAATAATAATGATGATGATGATGATGATGATGATGATGATGATTATGATAATAATAAGATAATAATAATAATAATAATACGTATAATAATAATAGGAAAATGACCCAAAGTGAGAATAGTAATACTCATAATAATAACAATAATGACAATGGTGATAATAATGATAATGATAGGGATGACAATGATATTACTAGACATCAATAATAATGATGAATATGATAACAATAAAAATAATGATTATGATAATAATAATAATTATTATTATTATCATAACAACAATCATAACAATGGACTTGATTATAAAGATGATGATGATAAACAATAGTTATACAAAAATAATAGCAATTACAATTATGGTAATGATCACAAATAACATGACATTAATAATTTTAATGATGTTGATAATAATGGTAACAGTAATTGTAGTAGTAATGATATTAATAGAAGTAATATTGATAACAGTAATAATAGTGATACTTTTTATTATTGATGTAATTATAATGATTGATAATGATGATATGTTTATATAATGATAGCAGTAATAATGATAGCGATAATATGATTATTGCAAAAATAATGAATTTGATGATAATGTTAATATCAATAAGGATAACAAAAATATGAAAGATAAACAGTGATGATAGTAATACTAATGATACAACAGCTAATGCCAATGGGGATATGAAGAATAGTAGTAATAATAAAAATGATACATAATTATAATACAGATGGTGATTATGTTAAAGTGATTTAGTAGAAAAAACACAATATAATAAAATATAATAATGAGGATAACAAGAACAAGAACAGCAATAATGTTACTACTAATAATAATAATAATAATAATTATTATTATAACAATAATAATGATAATAATGATAAGGATAATAATAACGTTGATAATAATAACGATGATAGTAATGACGATAATAATAACAATAATTTAACAATGATACATATAACAATATTAATGATAGTAATAATAACGATAATTATAATAAAAGTAATGACAATATAGGTAGATAATAACGATGACAATAAGAACAGTAGTAGTAATGATAAGAATATGTATAGCAATAACAATAATAGCAAGGAAAATAATGATATGATAATAAAGATAATAATGATAACGATAATGATAATAATAACAATGATAATAGTACTTGTAATAGTAACAGTTAGAAAGATGATAGTGTGGGGACCTCTAAATAAATATACATAATGAGAATAATTGAACAATCAGAGGTAAATTTTGAGAATAGCGGCTCGTCATGGATCGCGACGGTATTAGTATCGATGGATTCCTGTCACTCTCTAATTTTCTGATATATAGAAATTATTGCGCGGAAAAAGCCCAACCCACCACCCTATTAGCGACAATCTTGACCCCGATAGCAGGGTTGGGCATGAAAGGTACCAAGGAAATTACGGGGTAGGGTATGGATAGAATGCTGACAATACAAAACCGACCACTTCCTTCCTATACCCGCCCCCTCCACCCCTTTTACCCGCCCCCTTTTCTCCCCTCCCTGCACCCGGCCCTTCCTCCCCTCCCTGTACCCGCCCCCTCCTCCTCTTCCTGAACCCGCCCCCTCCTCCCTTCCCTGTATCCGCCCCCTCCTCCCCTCCCTGCACCTGCCCCCTCCTCCCTTCCCTGTACCCTCCATCCGCCCTTCCTCCCCTCCCCTCTCCTCCCCCTCCCCCCCCCCCCCGACCCCCTTAAGCGAGACGGGAGCCCTTAACATGTCGACCCAAGAGCTACTGAACAAGATTATGAGGATATTAGGGTCTTGGATCCGAATATTCACCCTCGCTTCGCCCCTGCGCCTCCTTCCCGCTTTCCTTCTCTTTTTCCTGTTGCTATTTTCACTTACTTTATATCTCCTCGTCTTGTTGTTGTTGTTTTTTTGTCTCTCTTGCTTTGTTTATTTCTCTCTTCTCTCGTTCTTTTTCTTCTCTCTTTTCTTTTCTTCTAATTTTTTCCCTTCCCTATTCTCCTATCTTTTGTTTCCTTTTTTTTTCATTT
>NC_091590.1:15936649-15939149 GCF_042767895.1 Penaeus vannamei | reverse complement strand
ACGGCACCGCGGCCTTTGCAAATAAGTACACATGGCACAGTCACAGAATGATAATGCTATATAGTATACAGTGGGAAACCGCGAGTATATGTTAGTATATATCCATGACAGATATGAATGTTATTAATTTCAATTTTTTTAAATCGTTTACAAGTACACCTCAGATTCCATTGTTATTCTTTGCATAATTGTGGCCTGCATACATAGTGCTACCATTGAAGTTCATTTGCCTTGTAGAACACTCCATGGCTCATATCCTTCTCAAGCCAACTTTACCCGATAACTGTTGCACAATAAGTCATCAGTTTGCAACAAGGCTCGGGAACGAGGTATTCCACGCTCTCTCTTTACTTCCCTGAAGCTATAGTAACTAAACCGATTAAGAGGAAGGCTTTACTTTCATTATCCTTGTAATTACCATCATCATCCGGCCCAGTTATGAGACCAACTAGAATGTAAAAAAGATTAGCATTGGCAGTTAGATGCGGCTTCTCTAATCACACATACTCTAAAGGGAATAAGTAATTGCCTCTATGTTGCACTGGAACTCAATGCAAGAGTGTCTAGTCGGGAACGGCAGCGAAAATCAATTGTAGTTCAGAGAGAGAGAGAGGTTGATAATTATACAGAGAGGTACATATATAGATAAATAGACGGATTAGCGAGAGAGAGAGAGAGAGAGAGAGAGAGAGAGAGAGAGAGAGAGAGAGAGGAGAGAGAGAGAGAGAGAGAGAGAGAGAGAGAGAGAGAGAGAGAGAGAGAGAGAGAGAGAGAGAGAGAGAGAGAGAGAGAGAGAGAGAGAGAGAGAGAGAGAGAGAGAGAGAGAGAGAGCAGACAGAGAAGAAATAATAATTTCAATTTGTACTCTTAATCCTTTACATTACCTCTACTACTTGCATTTACATATGAGCTTAGGTGAATGATTGTGGTGTTATGATTCTATCAATGATGATAATACAGAAGTGTAATGTTAATAAGGATAGAACCACCGATTCCACTACTAATACTTATTCTGTTACTACTATTAATACTATTACTGTTATTACTACTGCTAAAGGTAGCTACAAATAAACAATAATATTAATAATAATGATAATGATGAAAAAATATTAAATGATATCATAGGAACGATATTAATGATAATGACATTAATGATGATAATTAAGATAATACTACTGATGATAGATGATAGCAATGATAATGCTGATGACAATGCTAATGATAATAATGACAATGATAGTAGTGATAATAACAATGATAATGATAACTAGCAAGATAGTATTTTTAATCATAATGATACAGATTATTGTAATTATAATAATGATACTGATGATACGAATGAGAATAACAATATCGATAATAGTAATAAAAATGATGATGATGGTGATGATAATGAAAATAATAATCACGATAATGATATGGACAATAATAATCACGATAATGATATGGACAATAATAATGATATAATGATAGTAATGATAATAATAATAACAATTGTGATAATGATTATGATGATTACAAAGATGATGAAAATTAAGGTAATGATAGCAATCATATCAATAATGATAATGAAAATCAAAACCAATAGTCTTGATGAGGAGGATTATAATGATAGTAATAATAAGGATAATAACAATAATGATTACAGTAATAATACTAGTAAAAACAACAACAGTGATAATAACAATCATAATGAGGATAACAATACAGGTGTTAACAACGTCAACAACGCCAATGATGATAATATTGATAATTATGATGATGATGATGATGCTAATGATAATGATAGTAACAATAATGATAACAATAGTAACATAAATGAAAATAATGACGATGGTGATGACAATGATAAGAAAATAATGATAACGATAATAGTAATAATGATAATAATAAGGATAAAATTATTATAGATATAAAATAATAGTGACAATAATGATGGTGATAAGATACTAATTATGATAATGAAGATAGTAGCAGTAAGAATTATGATAATAATGATAATAATACTAATTATGATAATGATCATAATGATACTACTACTACTAATAATAATAATGATAATAATAACAATAACATTAAGAAATATTAATTATATCAATAATAATGATGGTAATATTAATCATAACAATAGTAATGATGATAATATAAAAAATAATGATCCTAATGATGATAAAAATAATGAAAAACAACAATGATTACATTATCACAATCGGTATCATTATCATTATCAATAATGTGAATGATAGCAATAATAATAATAGTAATATTGATACTAACATAGGTAATATTATTGATTATATTAAATTATGATAAGGAAAATAATAATAAGGATATTGAAAGTAATGATAATATAATGATAGTTATGATAATGACAAAAATACTAACATAATCATTACCGATATTGTTATTATAAATTAAAAGAACAATAATAATGATATTGATAATCATAGTGATTGTGATGATGTTGATAATAATGATAGTTATGATGACAATGAAAAGT
>NC_091590.1:15919838-15922338 GCF_042767895.1 Penaeus vannamei | reverse complement strand
CTAAAATTAATAAACTGCGCCGAGAGATAAGGGAAGTAGAAGATTGCTTATTAAGTTTTCTAAAGGAAATATATATAAAGGAGGAGATGCTATAAAGTTTTTAGTTAGGGAAAAGTCCTTCAGAGGGAAAGGTATTATTGCGTCTTTCAATCTCGCTTTTCGTATTTTCCCCTGGAACTTTCTGATATTCTCTCTCATTCTCTATCTATCTATCTATCTACCTATCTGTCTACCTCTCTCTCTCTCTCTCTTTCTCTCTATCTATCTATCTATCTACCTATCTGTCTACCTCTCTCTCTCTCTCTCTCTCTCTCTCTCTCTCTCTCTCTCTCTCTCTCTATCTATCTGTCTATCTACCTATCTGTGTACCTCTCTGTCTATCTGTCTCTCTCTATTTCTCTCTATCTATCTATCTATCTACCTATCTGACTACCTCTCTCTCTCTCTCTCTCTCTCTCTCTCTCTCTCTCTCTCTCTCTCTCTATCTATCTATCTATCTATCTACCTATCTGTCTACCTCTCTGTCTGTCTGTCTCTCTCTCTTTCTCTCTCTCTCTCTCTAGGTCCGTTCATCTCTGTCTCTCCCGTCGTGAGATCGGTCTCTCTCTCTCTCTCTGTCTGTCTGTCTGTCTTGCTCTCTCTCTCTCTCTCTGTCTTGCTCTTTCTCCTTCCCTCCCTTCCTCTATTTTCTGGAATCATTATGCTCTTAAAATTGAATTGTTTCTCACACGTACTTGCTTCTGAATTATAATTTATTTTCTGAGGAGAGAGTAATGGAAAAGGGGGAGGGATAAGAAGACTAGGAAAGAGAGAGAGTGAGAGAGAGAAAGAGAGAGAGAGAGAGAGAGAGAGAGAGAGAGAGAGAGAGAGAGAGAGAGAGAGAGAGAGAGAGAGAGAGAGAGAGAGAGAGAGAGAGAGAGAGAGAGAGAGAGAGAGAGAGAGAGAGAGAGAGAGAGAGAGAGAGAGAGAGAGAGAGAGAGAGAGAGAGAGAGAGAGAGAGAGAGAGAGAGAGAGGCAGATGGACAGACAGAGGGAGAGAGAGAAAGAGAAACAAGAGAGAGAGGATAAATATAAAACCTGCATGGTGATCTAGTTTTCTGCTTCTCCTTCCGCCTCCCCCGACGTAAGCATCGTCTCTCTCCCACTGGACGATTGATGCTGTCGGTCTTGCATGTCGTTATTTATGTGTATATTCACTCATGTATTTTACTTGATTTTTGTTTGCTTAGGTTACCATTGTTTCCTCTGGTAATGCTTTGATTTCTTTTCATATTTTTTGTTCATTCTGTTATAGTATTCTAAACGTGTTTTCTTGCTTAAATCATCCACATTGCGATTATATTTTCTCAATTCATTCTTGCGGTTTCGTCGTCTTTCATTTTTATTTGACATCGAAATTTCTTTTGAAATTCTACTTTCAATATTTGTCTCTAACTTTATCAAACGCGGTGGCAACAGCTGGCTGCATCACCTTTTGCGAACTTAAACTACCGGATCGGCAGCCGGAAGTAATGAATCCGTAGGAGTTGCAATTGTCTTTTTTGCAGTTGCAACAGGATCTGGACGTGATTCAAGCAACTCTTTCTGACCGTTCTATTTAATTCATTATTCATACTAGGTCGTCTCATTATTAAGCTTTACCGACCAATGCCTTACAGAACTAATTGTTATACGTGTTATCTGCTCATCTTTATTGTGTATTTCATCATTATTATTTTATTTTATTTTATTACTTTTTTTTTTTTGGGGGGGGGGGGCATACTACTGTCATGTAAAGTTTATTTTCATATTCATAATTCTTTTTCACTGGCACCAGATCTGCTGGCTTTGCCTTTGCTTTCCTTTGATAAAGCCTTCAGCGTTTTAAGTTTGTCAACCTTTGGGTTTAATTCATTATAAGCTTTCAATCTGTAAAATTAGAGACTTTCACTACTTTTCAGTATATCATATGTTCAGTTCTCTGCCAATAATAAGAAAAAAAAAACATAGGCTGTAAAGAGGCATGAAAACACACTTCTTTGTATGGTTAGGCAGAACCTAGTCTTAATTAATCAGTTAATATTTTCATCATCATTAGTATTACCATTGTTATTGTTATTACTTTTATTACCATCATTATCATTTATATTAACATAATCATTGTTATCATAATTGCTATTCTTAATCTTACTCTTCTTATTACTGTTGTTGTTGGTATTACTGATAGTACTATTATTATAGTCATCATTATCATTATTACTATTGTTATTATCACATCTATTATTATCATTATATTCACCATTATTATCGTTATTATTATCATTATATTCACCATTATTATCGTTATTATTATCATTATATTCACCATTATTATCGTTATTATTATCATTATTATTATCATCATCAACAGAATCCTCCTAATAATATCATTATTATCATTACCGTTACTATTAGCACTGTTATTACTGTCATCATTATATTCATTATCATTATTATATTTATCACTGTTATTATCATTATC
>NC_091590.1:15909838-15912338 GCF_042767895.1 Penaeus vannamei | reverse complement strand
TAATAATATCAGTACTTTTAACATTAGAGGTCTGCTTTTCTGTTGTTATTGTTATTATTGTCAATATCATCATTATTTTTAATATTATCTTATAATTAGTATCAGTAACATCATTACATTTATCATTGTTATTAATAATACTGTTATTGTCATTCGATAGTAATAGTAATTTTTCATTATTATTACTACTATTATTAGTGTTATTATCATGTTCCTTTTTATTACTATAATGATAAGAATAATAATGATATTTACAACAATAACAATATTACTGATAATAATTGTTATCATCATTATTGTGATCAGTGTTATTGTTATCATTATCTTTATTATTATCATAACCATTAGTCTTATTGCTGGTATCGTTATCATTAGTGCCATTAGCATAATTTTATTACTAGAATTCAGTTGTTGTCGTTTTTTAATGTTATTCATCATGGTAATAATATATATCATCATCTTTATTGCAGTTATTATCTTTATCATAATTATGATTGCCATTATCATTATCCTCATTTTTCATAACCTTATTGATAATGCTATTACTATCATCAATATTACCATTATTACTATGATTATAAATTTCATCAATATTATCACTACAATATTATTAGTACCGTTTTAATTATTATGGTTATCATTACCTTTATCAGCCTCATCATTATCATTATAACTATTGTATATTATCATTACCACCATTATCATCATTATTATTATTGATGACATCATTAATGGCAGCATTGTTTTTATGTATCGTTATCATCATTATCATTATCCTCTTTATTATCATTACTATCATTACCATTATCATTATGATCATTACTATTATCATAAATATAATTTTACTGTTAATAGCACAATCATCAATTGTATCATTATTCGCACTTTTATTAATACCATTGTTGTTGTCTTTGCCATTAATATTTTTGATATTATCGTTATATATCTCCGGCCACCCTGTTCCTCCATCTTCCACGGTCTCCGGACGCCCTTTGGACTGCGGCCACACTCCTCTTCGTCCATCGCTTCATGTCAAGCCACTGTGTCGCTGGTCGCCCCCCTCGTCCTCCTCCTTCGAAGCCCCCAGCAGAATCTCCTCGTCATGAGCCCCTCGGTGGATGGCGTGGCCGAAGTAGCGCATTCTGACTCTCCTTTGACTTCGCAGAATCAGACGCAACCCGACCATGTGTGGCACGAGACTTAGTTGATGCTATTGAAGTCCACGATGAGTATTTCACCTTTCTTTGGTAGAGTTCATCCTGTAAGGTTACATAAAAAACTATAGCTTTACAATTGCAAATAATACATATCAATGTTTAAGTAGAATTTTCACAAAACCTTCCTATACTTCTGTAATAGTAGTGGTGAATTTCTTTGTTTGACTATTACATATTAACATTTAGCAATTAATACCAAACTAAATATACATGTTTCCCTTAATCATTCATGCTATTGTCATTCTATTTTCTACTATCAAACAAACATTTACTCACATCGTAGATCACCCCTCCACTTGTCTAAAGAAAGTTAATTTGAATTTTACATAAATAAATAATTCCCTCAATCCAAAGGCATATCATTTTTGATATTACTATTTTTGATCTGACCAGATATCTATTACAAAACCTTATCTCATACTTTAGATTCCTATTAGTACACTGGACATGATACTCTTCTATTGTACATACCTTTTTCATATAAAAAATCCGTGCCTTATTTCTCAAAGATGTTTCCAATGGTACATATGTAACCTCAAACTTCATTTCGTATTTCTTCACATAATTCAGTCCATAAATTTGTAACATAACTTTCCAATTGTAAAAACTTCAGTCACCATGTGTTTTTTTTCCGGGGTCTCCGCTACCCATAATGCCTCACGGTAACAAAAGCGGAACGAGAAGCGCAACACTCGCTTTTGTTTATTTCCACATATGTAAACTTGAGAGAACAGAGCCAAATAAATATCTGAAATGATCTTTTAAAATGCGTTTTTATTCTTATTAATACACCATGCACTTGTTCTATCGGTCCATGGTACTCTCAGGACTCCCCAGTGCGCGAGTTGGCGTCCGTGACTCTTATTTGCATATGTCGATGATAAATGCGGAAGCCTTTAGCATCCTTAATTTAAATGTGTGTCTGATATTTTGCCTTTTTCTGGATATTCCATTTTATCACATTGTTGCGAGCCTTTGCTCGCAGATTTTGTTATTCTTGAGATTAGACCAACGGAATCTTGGACTTTGCTCTTTTTATCGTTTGGCCAATTTCTTATTATCATTGATATTTTTTTCTATTTCTAAAATGTTCGACGAAAACGCGCCGAAGAGCCCGCCGTTCGCAAAATGCCTTCGCATTGCCTCGGGCAAATCGCACCATGCGTTGCGCGCAAAATCAAGTGAACGGCCGACCTGACGTTTCGCTTGGCGATGCATGGCAAACAGAGTGAAAGTGGAAGAGGGTTTTACCCTGAAGAGTCACCAAAGATGGAATCGGTCCT
>NC_091590.1:15902338-15904838 GCF_042767895.1 Penaeus vannamei | reverse complement strand
CGCAGTGGTGGTGGTTCGTCTTCCTCTCGTTCTATTATCGCGTTCTGATGAATATTCGTCTATTTGTTTAAATACTTTGACTGGGCCTTGATGTCTTTAGCTTCCGTTAATAAAAACATTTCCTTGACGTCACTAATACCGTAGCCACGTTGCCTCCGCTCCCAGTGTGTTTGCGCATAGGTGGAAAAATCTTTCTGATGCCTTTTCCACGGCACTCCATCACTTTGCACTTCTCATATTACGAATTCAGTCCACTCCACTCTCGTTGGTCACTTTGTTGCTAGGCACTTCTTGGCCTTTGCTGAGATCCATGGAGTCTATTTACGCAAGATGTGTATCTTCTTCCAAATTTCATCGCTTCCCGGTCTCCAAAGGTTGGTTAGCTCTGCATCTGAGCCATCTTTCAACGTTCTTGTTTAAATTGCGGGCTGTGTGTTTTCAGGATGTATCCATCTGCATGGGTAAAATAAAATGTTGCCAGTGACCAAGTTACTCCCCAAGCCAAATTCGTTTATATCCCAGCACAGCTTTGGATGTTCTCGTATCTGCAATGAAACCAACTCAAACACTTGGGATCCGTTCTTTACCGGAAAGGCAGACTTTGCATCCTCGCGGTCATGAACTAATCCCGGCCAGTGTTCTGCCAACCCGGAAATGCTGATTCTTAGTCAGAGTCGCAATCACTGACCTGTCTCATGCACCTCTGTTGTCACTGTTGACCAAACAGTTTGGCTTTCTTGCTTACGACTGATACTAATGTTGCTAATGCAAAACATTAGGGCAGGATTTATTTAAAGGGAATCATAGCTTCCTTGGCATGCATTCATTGAATTATCATTATTATTATTATCGAGATCATTATTACCATGATTATGATTATGGTTATTATGATTATTATCACTATTGTGATTGTGGGCGTCTTCTGTACGTGTAAAAAATGTTAAATCCGGATTGAAGTTTAATCCACATCCACAGTATTTGCACAGATGTAAGACACTGCCAGACGCACGAGTCAATGGGATTATCAGTAAATTTGCTCTTTTCCATAGAAGAATACATAGGGCGTTTGTGTCGCGGCAGCTGGCGGCCGCCCTCGTGAGGCTCATGTCACACACTGATGTTGATGACGAGACGTTTGCTACGGAGAAAAAATATATGTACACACATACGGTAGTATTATATCATGAAGGTATGTATTTGTGCCACTACAAATATATATATATATATATATATATATATATATATATATATATATATATATATATATATACGCATAAAGATAGATAGATAAATGGCTTCATATACCCTTTGTACTTTAAAGGCAACCTAAGATGTCAAACAAGTTGATCGCGCAGCACAGGGTAGATTACTTTTTCAGGATGTTGCTATCGAGGAATATGATAATAAATGTCCACGCGGTTTTGAAGTCATTTTAGTATAAAGATTCAGAGAGTTTGTGCTTTAAATTTGAGATCTAATCATGACGTTATTAGAAGCTTTCTTTTTTATTCTATTGATATAGTACATAAGTTGGGAGTGTTTTTCTAACCTAGATATAACATCATCTTTCTATATCTGTGAACTCTGGAATTCTCTGTGGCATTTTCATTTTGTTTTTTCTTTTCACTGTTAAGAGTTATAACTGCAGTTTGAATATCCCACAACTTATAAAAATATATGTTGACGAAACTTTAATATACATCTTTAACATGAAATTGTCAGAATTTGTTCTATTAATGCTTACAATAAACAATAATGGCAACAACATCTTTTCTATGGAATTGATGACGTTATTACGTAACGATACATGATTGATGGGATCGTTCTGCGCATGTGCAGGATTTAATTTTGAGCTTAAGAGTTAATGCTGGTCCAGAGGTGCATTAAGAGTTGGTCCCTGACGCTGCCATTGCACATGCGTACTAGAGATATGGATTAAACTTTAGTACTTGAACTTTAATACTCTAACGTACAGAAGACGCCCTAGGATTATTCTTTCTTCTCTTCCGTAGAGCAGTCGGAAACAGACTGTCACCCGCTGGATACTATAATGTGTGTGTGTGTGTGTGTGTGTGTGTGTGTGTGTGTGTGTGTGTGTGTGTGTGTGTGTGTATGTGTGTGTGTGTGTGTGTGATCCTCTACTTACACAAGCTTCAAATCCTTCCGCCTCTCCTGACCTCTCTTTCACGCTCTACTTCCCCCCTTATCCCTTTCATCTCTCCTCCCTGCCTCCCCCCCTTTGCCCCCCTCCCAGTCCTCCCCCCTCCTCTCTCCCCGTCAGCCCTCGTCCCAGCCCCCTACCCCAAACCCCTACCCCCAATAACACTTTAAAAGCAAAGGATCTAAGAAAAAGCTAAATTCTCGGCCCATTGGTCGCGCTTGGCATATATTCCTTCGGACAAGCACTTAGGGGTTTGCGGGCGTGACTGCTCCGGCGATGGGGATTGCTGTGCGATGGGCGGTTTTGTAGGCGGTGTACGATGGGGGGGGGGGGGGGGGG